>NC_141538.1:164935000-165182500 GCF_021556685.1 Rattus norvegicus
GCTACTGACAGCTCATGGCTGGGACGTGGTGAGCTCGCATGCCTGCCTCACCCTTGTGGTGCTTGGTGCTGGCATCTTCTGAGTGGCACGGAAACTCTGCTTCCCGTGGTTGCTCTTCCTTAGAGAGGATTGAACGGTCCATTATGTTCCTGGCTCCGGAAGTTCCAGGAGAGCCGGGATGGAAGCTGTAGGACTCTGAGGCGCAGCGATGGTCTTATATCACATCCTTCCCACCAGTCAGTAAGTCAAATGCCAGATCCAGGTTCATGGAGTCGGAAGGCAGACTCAAGCTCTGGATAAGAAAAGTGACAATGATGAGCTGGCAAGATGGCTCCATGGTGAAGGCACTTGCCACCAAGCCTAAGGACCCAGGTTCAATACCCAGTGCTCACATTAGAGAGACCCAAATCCACATACATGGCATGGTGCACACGTGTGCACGTGCACACACACACACACACACACACACGTGCATGCATAACAAATACAGTTTTAAGACTGACTCTGAGGCCAATCTTAGAAGAATGATGAAGGACCTTGAGCAGGGTTGTAGCCAGGGCATCTGTTCTAATGTAGCATTATGGGGACTGGTCTGGCATCAGAGTCTGGAGTCCTTTCACCTCAAGTTTCCTTTTGATCCACACACCAAGATGTGGTAGTTATTCCTGGGTGTCAACTTGACTACATCTGGAATTAACTAAAACCTAAGTGATTGGGTACATTTGTAAGGTTCTTTCTTTCTTTTCTTTTCTTTCTTTTTCTTTCTTCCTTCCTTCCTTCCTCTCTTTTTGGTTTTTCTTTTTTTTTTAAGATTTATTCATTTATTATATATAAGTACACTGTAGCCGTCTTCAGACACACCAGAAGAGGGCACCAGATCTCTTTACAGATGGTTGTGAGCCACCATGTGGTTGCTGGGAATGGAACTCAGGACCTCTGGAAGAGCAGTCGGGGCTCTTAACTGCTGAGACATCTCTCCAGCCCATTTTTTGGTTTTTCAAGACAAGGTTTCTTTGTGTAGCCCTGGCTGTCCTGGAACTTGCTCTGTAAACCAGGCTGGCCTTGAACTCAGAGATCTACCTGCCTCTCTGCCTCCCATGTGCTGGAATCAAAGGTGTGCTCACCACCCCCGACACCCAGTTTAATTTTTATTTATTAATTTTTAAGGTATTTTTTCTTAATTAAATCATTTGAAGTGGGAAGACCTGCTTTTTCTCTTTTTTTTTTGACATTTTTAGACTTTTTTGATTGATTCTTTGTGAATTTCCCTCAATGAACATCAATCCCACTCATCTTCCTGTCTCTCCACACCCACCCCTCCACCCTTAAAACCTCCCCCCACAGAGAAAAACAAAACAAAACTAAAACCATCTCCGTCTCTCTGTGGAAGCTGTGGCATGTCAGCCACTGTGTGTCCCACCGTAGGGTCTTATGTCTAAACAGCTCACTTGTAAACCGTCATTGCAGTGAGTCACTGGTCTGGTTCGAGGCTCCGGCTGCTGCTACACTGTTAACACCGGATCTTCCTCGGGAAGTTTTGAATATCCTGTTGTTGTGGTGTCATGGAGGTCCTGCAGGTTTGGTTCTGCAAGACCGGTCCAGTCATATGCTCCAGCAGTTCATAGACGGGGTAGGTGTTGGGTGAGCTGACTCTGAGCCCTGAATCTGAGCCTGGAGGGTAGATAGGTTGGTGGAAAGACCCACTTTTAAATCCAGGCCTTCTGAGGTGGGAAGATGCACCTTTGGTCTGGTCCACGCCTTCCATAGCAGTTGATTTAAAAGGACACAGAAGACGGAAGGCGGACTCACGCTGTGGATGAGAAGGGCAATAACATTGGCACTGGAGCCTACATCTTCGGGATTCTAGCATACATTGAAGACCAGCTGAGACGTTCAGCCTTGTGGACTGATCAGTTACTGGATCCTTGGACTTCCTGTCGGTAAACAGACACTGTTGGGCTAGCTGGCCTACAGCCTCTAAGCCATTCTAATAAATCCCATATACCTTCCCATCAGCTCTGTTTCTCTAGAAAACCCTAATACAGCATCAGAAGAAGAGAGAGAAATGTATGCTGCAGGAATCTGAGCAGTGGTGGTGTCCGGTGACGGAGACAACTGTGCTCTGTCCTCATTCCCATATGACTTCCTTGCTGCCCAGAATGCACCAGGGCCACCTCACCTCCAAAGCTGAGTAGTGCGTGCTCAGGAGTTGCCATTGAACTTTATTAGCAGAGCACACACGCTGTCAAAATCAAATCTTTCCCAAACAACAGCAAACTGTGGCTGGGAGTGGTGACAAGGCAATGTCCCCTTCTCGAGTCCCCAACAGGAACCACTGCTGTACTTTTTTTTTTTTTTTTTTTTTTTTTTTGGAGCTGGGGACCGAACCCAGGGCCTTGCGCTTGCTAGGCAAGCGCTCTACCACTGAGCTAAATCCCCAACCCCTGTACTGACTGCTGACACTATGGCTTAGTTCTGACTAGGCATGGGCCTTCAGATCCTTGTGACCCAGGCTGGAGACACAGGCTGTTGCAAAGACAGTCACCGTGCTAGGCTGTTGGAGCATTAGTCCCATCTGGGGACAAGAAGGTACCTGTGAAGCTTTTCAGAGCTCTGTAACCTTCAGTTTTCCTATGCCCGTCTCTGACTAGAACGGGCTGGGAATGTAGTTCAGTGGTAGAGCCCTCATCTTAGATGTGTGAGGTCCTGGGTTCAATCCACAGTGCTGCAGTATGTGAAGCTTACGTTATCCAAGCAAGGAGCCAGGGTGGCTAAGTGAGAGGAAGAGTTGGGAAGGGGAAGAGTGAGCCACCAGAGGTTAGCCAGCCCTTGAGGGCTTCCGGCCGGCCGCTGTTCTCGCATTTTCTCCTAGACCATGTTCTTCACTCCACCCCGTGTCACTTGGGAGTTGGGGATTAGTTATCCGATGCTGTGTTCCTGTCGGGGCAGGGGTACTGGAGAGGACATGAGGACAGGGTCCGGGAGGCATTCAGAGATGCTGGATGGAACTCCTCAGTGCTTCCTGGAGCAGGATAAAGAGTGTGGACCACAGGGATGTGAGGCACAGGCTGCAGTTACTGCAGGACATGCCCCTCCCCCACCCTACAACTCCGGCACTTAGAAGTCCAGGCACCCACTGAGAATTATCACCGATAATAATGTCTTTATGGAAATCATTTAAGGTGAATTTTAATGTACTTAACAATGAAATCCCCCCCCCGAAACTCTCTGTATGAGAGGGTAACATGGGCTCTGAATATTAAGTAGTCAGGGGTTACCAAGGGTGTCTCTGTATTGGGCACCTCCCCAGTGAATTACCTTCGTAACATCCATCAGGCGAAGGACACGGAGGAACAGAGTCTCCCCAGTCCAGTGACTAAGTTCTGTTGGAAATTGGCCAGGTGTGATGGCACCTGTAATCCCAGTACTCTGGAAACAGAGGCAGGAGGATTGCTGAAACTTCGAGAGCAACCTAATCGTGTTTCTAGTTCTAGCCAGCTAGGGCTACACTGTGAGCTCCTGTCTCAAAGCAAAACAAAATGAAAACTGTCCGGGTGGACCAGCTCACTCTCCTGCCCTTGGCAGTGCTCGGTGGGCCCTGAGCTCACTTGTAACCAGTCCTCTGCCCAGTGAGGAAGACAGCAGACCTGAGGGGTACAGGACAAGGGCAGGCTGTAGGGGTTTGGGAGGTGACGAACAGCTGCAGCCTCTAACCCTGTCGCTCTGCCCCACTGAGATCTGCAGGGCAGGGCTTGTGGGAACAGAGGTCGGTCCATCGCTGGGCATCCCACTTTTGCAGGTCAGTAGAGCATAATAAAGTCTTCCCCCCTCTCTTCCTTGTGCTAGATTGTCCTTAGGCAGGTCTCTGCTTACCTTGAGGGTCTCCAGTCAGAAGGCAAAGCATTCAGCAAAGCATGGAGTCACACTTTACGTCCCCCCTCCAAGAGACACTCTTCTTCTCCAACCCCTATAAGTCCTCATCGCTCCTGGGGCACCTCTCAGATCACCTCTCAGATCTTCCTTCCCAAACAAAGCAGCATCCACGGGCTGGACACATCTTGTTTTTCTCCACCAGAACCTGCTCATCTCAGGCCCAGGCCTGACCTTCTGCTCTCTTTAGTGGCACAGTGATATTGGGTTTTTTTTCCTCTTTGAGAATCTCCTCGGTTACATGCCAGTACTTTACCATGGACCTCTGGGAAATAGGATGCCTTCCATTCTCAAGGCTGATGGATCGTAGAGCTCAGGGCACAGAGGCGGGTTGACGCAGAGCTGTTCGGGGGCAGGAGAGGCTCCAGGCTCCCATTAAATCATCGTCATGGATGAGCAGGCAAGAGAGGGTGCATAGCCTTTTTCGGGAAATGTTTTACCTGCAAACCTGCACGCTGCTGCCAGATGTGTTCTCAGTAGATGCATGGATGATGTGTGTGTGCATGCTAGGTGGATTAGATGAGTGCATGAGTGCATGGGTGCCTGGATGGACGGACAGACAGAAAAGGCTCAAATGAGGATGGAACAAAACACATGGGTCTCACCAGCCCTTGACCCCCTCCAATCCTCTGTCTTCAGCTTTGGGGCCAGTCCTGACGACAGGTTGAAGGTAGATCCCCCAAGAAGTAGTGCCCACCTTTACTATGGTAGCTTGCCTGGGACTTTCCCAGAAGCACTTAGGGCAGGGGCCGATCCTCTGACGCATCTACCCCCGAACCCCAAGTCTTGCAGGGGCCTGCCCTTCCGGAAAAAGCCTGAATTAGTCACGTGATTTCTGCCTCTGTGGCTGGCTCCCCCTCCAGTGTTGAAGTGCCTATTGGAGAAAAGAGACAGGAATGGCGAACAGCAACATCTGTTTCTGCAACAAGCCAGTGACAGTGTGGATCTGGAGGGGGCGCACACACCAGCACTGGGGCTCAGATGCAGCCCTGCAGCTGCCAAAGCAACTGGTCCTCCTCATTTCTCAGGGGGATTATCTCCCGATCCATTCATCCTCACCCGGGGAGCCATCTCAGGCCACCGTTGCCTTGTGCTGGCCTCTTGGTTGTGCTTGGATCTCTGGTGAGCTGATCCCTGCTTTCAGGAGGGTCGTGGAAGCCACAGATCCTCCAGTTTCAGCCCTGCCTTCTGGAGGCTAGGACGGTGTACAGGAGGGATGCTGGCCCAGGCCTTAGAGCATAGTGGGAGGAGCACTGGACAAGGAGTCAAAGACCCAGTTCCTAAGCCCAGCCGTGCCGCTGGTGCTATGCTCTTGGATTCTGAATCTGACGACGTAATCAGCAAGGTGCTAGCCCTGTTGGAAGAGCCTCATCCTCCTCATTAGCAAACTGGGTCATGGCGTTGCTCAAGAGTGACAGTAAGCTTGTATGAACACAACCCAGGTGACAGGGCAGAAGAACTGAGAGTCGGAGTGTGAGATGCGTCAGCATACACTCCTGTAGGTGTCTCCGCCCACGGCTGCTGCACTCTAAAGCTGCCTCCAGATCTCAGGGACGGCTCAGGTGACTTGCAGGGGCAGCCATGTAAAGCCAGTGGTTAAATCGTCCACCTCTCAAAGAGAAGCCCCCCTCTGTCTAGTGCGGTTCCTATGCCCTGACTCTTCCTCCTGTCCTCTCACTCCCAGAGCAGACAGCTTGGGGAAGTGTTTAGGTGCCAGAGAGCAAAGGGTGTGCTGAAGGCTACTAGGGAAAGGGTTAAGGAGGAGAAAGGAGATGAAGGTGGCGGAGGGTGGGGTGGGGTCTTGGGAGGGACAATGGCAAAGAGGCATGGCTCCTTCAACGTGTAAGTTGAAAATGAGGTTTATATTTAAAAACCAAAACCATGCCTCCCCTCCCGCCTTCAAAATAAAGAGGAGCAATGACATAGAGGATGACTTTAACCCTGGAAGTGCTGCTTTTGGGGTCAGGAGAGACCCGGCTTCTTAGTGGTGACCAGGTGACCTTGAGGGAGTCATCTAATCCCGCAGAACAGCTTGACTCAAATTCCATAGCCGACTCAGGACACAATGGGGCTGGGTGAGAGATCAAGTGCTCTCCCAAATCCGGGCTACCATGGCTCTCATGACTGGTCATGTGACGGAGAGATCCATGCCCCAACTCCCGGCTGGCAGTAGGGTCCCAGAGCAGGGCCTAGCTTCCTCTAGGAGACAGGTCCTCCTGAGGAGGCAGGGGCTTTCCTCACAGCTCTGGTTGGGACAGCTCCCCGGCATCTACCGCACAGCCTGAGGCGTAGATTACTTGGGCTCTGCTTCACTTGAAGGATTTGCCTATCTTCATCCGGTTTCCTGCCACAGTTTCTCTTCAGGGAGGAATGGCTCTTCTCAGCAGAGCAGCCAGGCCCTGCATCCGGCCAGCCACAGCTCTGAGCTGACAGGATAAAGAACAGTTGCATCTCCCTGCCTCTGGGCTATCATTCATTCGCTCACAGCCCCTGTGGTTTCTTTTCAGCCTCCCCAGAAGAGGGTGGAGACTGGTTATCTGGAGCTCCTCGCTCAGGGTTCTGAGACACTTTCTGAATACTGGGAGCATTGTCTCAGGACAGAGTGAGGGGGGCCTGCACATCCGAACGGTCTCTCATATATATATACATGTGTGTACATAGTAACGTGCATGGCTAAAGATACACTAACAGCTTTGGTAAAATGGACTTGGGCGTTCTGGAGATAGTCTTGCCCTGTTGAACTCAGACTGTACTCCAAGATGTGGCCTTGAACCTACGAGGTACCTAACAGAAGGCTCTCTGTGGGTCAGGCAGCCTTTCTACCCACTATTGCTCCTGGCGGGCCCCAGAACAGGCTTGGCTTGCTTCTGCAAGAAAGGCTCTGAATAGGTTGTCCTTGGTTGCTACAGAGAACTTTGTATTGATGCTAGCGTGTAGCAACCATTCGAGAGGCCTAACAAAATAGCAGAAAGCCAGGACAACAGGAATGGAGCCCTCATCCTCAGTAGATGCAGGCTTAGGAGCTTGCTTCTTGCAATGCTCTCCCTGGGCCTCATCCTTCAAGGCCGCCCATCTGGATTTGGCACTGGCACCCTGGGCTGACTAAATGCTCTACCATCCCCTTCTGCTTGTTTCTCAACAAGATATCAGTCCCTCCTCAGACGACTTTGACCTTGGCCTTGATTAGGGCACCTTTGGCACATCTGCCTCAACACAGCAGTCATCTGGCTATGTGACGGAAAGAAATGGAAGGAAAAGTGCCTTGGATGGGCTCAGCAGCAGGAAAGGGGGTAGGGAGTGTCTCCAGCTGTGAGGACAGGTACACCAGGTTGCCAGCACCTCTCCTGGCTAACTTAGGAACCCTGAGCTCTGTTCATTGTCATCTCCTCCCAGAAGCCCCTCCTGATCAGCTCCAATCTGCACCCTGATGATCTCCACCCTCAGCAGGCTTCAGTTCTTGCTCTCTGTTCTACAGCTCAATTTGTCCAATTTGTCTACTGCCTTTCCCTAATGTGAGCGCACCCACCCAAAGAGGCAGTCTCCCCCCGCCCCCCACCTCCTATACCCAGCCTGTACCCAAGTAACTCTCACAGTGGAGCAGATCTTGATCCCCTGAAGGTGAACTGGAGTTCTCTCCAAGGCCCCCTGGTGGCTGGTTGCCTTCTCACCAGGCAGAGCATCTGGGCTGTTTCTACAAACGCCCTGTTTCAGTGGCCAGGTGAGTGCTGGAGAAAAGGAAAAACTGAAGGCAGACAGAGGGGTGGAGGGGTGGGAGCCCACATTCAACTTGAGAATGGGCCTTCCTCTCCGGCTGAGGTGAGCAGTCATCAAAGACTGACAGGATCGGACTTGAAACCTTGACCCCACGCTCCACCCCACAGTAATGGAGACTTACCTCTTCTCTCACTGGCAACTGGAGGCCCAAAGTAGGATGCCCAAGGGGACCTCACTTTAAAGACAGGAACACTGTAGGCCAGTGTCGAGACGGGAGGCCCTGGTGTTTTCTCTCTCCTCATCTCTTCTATCTAATCTCAGGCTGCCTCTCGCCCATCTTGGAATGCCACGTGGAGGGCAGCTGGCTCACTCTCAGGGGAACTACCTTCTCGGCCTGTAGCTGAGACACTCCCACATTTGGGAACCTTCAAAGCACTGTGGCCATGAGAAGGCCATGTGGAACTCCAGCCCTATAAGGCCTCAGCCGCCATCAGTCGTCTGTTACCTTCCTCACACCTCCCACTCCCACGGCCGGACCAGTGGATGGAGTTCTCAAGTGTGTAAGACACTGTGAGGTAAGCAGACACAGGACAAGAGACCATAGGAGAGAAGCTGCACGGGCACAGACTAAGGTCTGAATGATGGGTGACTTGGGCAATTAATCATCTCCCTTTACTCAGCTTTTTGTCTCATGAAAAAAAAATACTCTATTCATGGAGCTGTTGGGAACATTAAAACAACATATTTAAGCTTCAGGACAATGCCTGGCACACAGTGAACTCGCAGTAAACGGCAGCAATATCCCGGACATTCCCTCGTTTATCCAACACCTTAATTATTTACAGGTTTCCGGAAACGGGAGCTGGACCTTAAGAGATCTTCAAGTTACTGTCATTTCTTCCCTTCCACTTCAAAGCCCGAGCGGAACTCACCTGTCCTCACTGCTGAGGGTCAGCAGCTATGTGGTGTGCACATCAGCGTGGTCGGCAAACCTGTCCCACAGGGTCTAGCCGCTCCCGAGCCCGTGGTCCACGACTGGGTGTTGAACCCCACTGTTGGTCGGTTGTGCCTAGCGCTGGGCAGGTGCTAAATTCAGTCTTACCTGCCTGTCCACCAGCCACCTGCTCGGGGACACCGACACTAGACACGGTAACAGACGCAGAACACACACTGGAGCTTTCTCTCTTGCTATACAATGACTCTGGCTCTAACGGTGCTGGGAAATACGGAAGCAGAGGTGCGGCTGGAACGTGGAGTACGGACTTTGAGGCAGGCCTTAATCACCAGAGCCCAGAGCGGTCTCCTGTTGCCCGTCACAGTTTGATGGGAGCATGGGACCAAGACATTCGCTGCCTCCTCTAGTGCTGCTACACCTTGGGAGGAAGGAGAGCGTCTCACTGTTACAACCGCCTGCCTCTGCTGGTGAGCTCCGAGGTTCTCAGGCTCTCAGGCAGGGCCTCACCAGGCTTCCCCACCCTCTGCTGTCCTGGCAGATCACAAATGTCAGTCAGCTGCCACCTGAGTACAGGTCTCACCAGAGGCGTTCTTTTACCCCAGCCTGCATGGTCTGCAGGCAGTAATGTAAGAGGTCGACAGTCCGTTAGCAGTGGGCACAGAGAGAGAAGCCACCTCCCTTCGAGAGCCACTGAGGGTGAAGTCAACTGCATGGACGTGTGCCTGGCTGTGCATCTGTATATAATTTTTGAAAGGCAAACGAAGCAGGAAGAGGGTATCAGTCATCACAGCTGTGGTGACACTTAGAAACTGAAATGTCAACATGCTTCTTGCATCCTCTGTTTCCAACCCTCCCGGTCAGGTTCATGGAGCAACTATCAGGACAGCCGTATCGCAGGGTTAGAAGACCCGGGTTGCCTCATCTAACCTCTCTGTGGTGTGACTCTTCGCTTCGGAGTTCTTGCCAAGGAACCACCCTTTCTCTTTAGTTGCAGCACACCACTGGGATGTTCCGAATACCCCAACTGCGGTTCCCACTCATGGCTAGCGAGGGTCCTTTAACACAAGGGCTATTCCATAGGGTCATGCAACTCCTATCTGCAAGTCCTGGTTTTGCTCTTTGAACACCACATGCCCTCTTCCTCTTTTGGGTCTCCTTTCCAGACCAATGTGGTTGGTTGTGTGTGCCCTCATCCTTCTTCCAAATGCTCCTTGGACAAGATCTGGTTTGCTAATAATGTCTTCAAAGTATGGTTCCCACACTGAGAACGTGTAAAATGTCTGCTACAGTTGTTACCCATGCAATACTCACACACATAAATGCACACCTAGAAATGTAGTTGCCCTAACTATAACTCCATTCATCTGCACTCTATGTGCTGTCGAAGGTACTTCTGAGATCCAAGTGCACATCTCCGTGATATGCCTTGATCTGTCTCCACACTGAGTCTCTCCAAGGCAAACAAGGTGTCCAGGTTCAAGTCCAGCCCGTGAAAACCAGCTATGGCTTCCGCCTTCTTGTTCTGAACCATAATCTCCTTCCTGTGTATCTCCTGTAGCATAGGCCTTCACCAAGGTCATCACTGTCTTAGTCTGAGGTTAGGGCCAGCTTCCGGTGTGGATGTGGTTATTAATACAGAAAGTGGGACAGCATATGGTGGGTTCATGATTCTTTCCCCTCCAGAACAGGCCAGCCCTGAGCTTCCAAGGTCGTCTAGGTGGGACACTGTGCAAGGGTTCAGCGAACATGTGGAAGAGAGGCATGTTTGAGCAGCAGAGGTGAACAGGGAGACCAGATAAAGGATAGTTCACAGAGCCCCAGGTAGAAAATGGGCACAGGGTGGCAAAAGCCAGCATCCCCACATAGGCCCAGGGTACCTGTCAGGCAGGGCATCCTGAACCCTTCAAGGTTCAGGGTGGATTCCAGGCCTGAACCCCAGCACCAGGTAGCAGAGAGGCAACCTTACAGCTGGTGAATGGAAGGACTGAAGGCCTAGCTAAAAACCCCAGACTTCAGGCCCCTACTGGTCCCCAGTGACCAACCCTACAGGCAGGGGAAGATCCTGAGGTTCCTGGAATTGGATTCCCTGCTACTCACTGGGAGAGCAGAATAAATCTGACTCAAATGGTAAAGGTGCGTGACCATGTAGCCTAGAGTCATTCTAAAACCCACAGCCACATCTGCCCTCCGTCCCAGGGCACCTCCTTCCTAATCGTATCTGGGGGGGAGAGACCTGAGTGCATCGCTCTGCGTTTGCTCAAGCTCACTTTCTCTCTTGACCTGTGAAAGCAGCTCTCTGATTCATGAGCATCCTAGTTATCGGTCCTCAGAGGAAGCTTCAATCTGGGCTGCCTTACTCCAGTTGTTAATAACAGGTGTTGAGTCTCGCTGGGCAGAGGGCAGAGGGCAGGGCTTGTTTCAGTGTGCTGCTGAAGGCTGCCTTCCCTGCCGCTACTGACACGCTGATCTGTCAGCTCTCTCCCACGGCGCGTTCAGCCTCGGGAATTTATCTAAGTACTGTGATATCCAATCCACACATCTCTGCCTCGTTCGTAAGGATATATTGTCAAATGCCTAGCCAAAACGTAAACGCACTCCATCTATTACATGTTCCTAATCCATCAGCATGGTGACCTAGCAGAAGAAAAATGTGAGTGGGGATGGAAAGAGGGGCGGTTAATGGGGTCTGGCTAGCTGGCTCTCAATGATCCCTGACACCATCCCTAATGGCCCCTATCCTAGGTGACCAATGCTGTGATATAACACCATGACCAAAGCAACTTCGTGAGGGAAGGACTTACACCTTCTCATTGTTGTTCATTGGAAAACAGCAGGAACTCACACAGGGCAGGAACCTGGAGGCAGGAGCTGATGCAGAGGCCATGGAGGGATGCTGCTTACTGACTTGCTCCTCGTGGCTTCCTCAGCCCGCTTTCTTATAGAACCCAGGGATGGAAGCACCCACAATGGGCTGGGCCCTTCCACATCAATCACTAACTTTAAAAACTGTCCAATGGGCTTGCCAACAGCCCAGTCCTATGAAGGCATTTTCTCAACTGAGGCTTCCCTTCCAGTGAGTCACGCTTATGTCAAATTGTCACAAAACCATCAACCCTGGTCAAACAGTTCCCAAATTCGTCACTGGTAATGAAGCGACCCTCTACCATACAGCACTATCCTAAAGTCCTGGAATGAGTTTTTGTTTTGGAGACAAGGTTTCACTGTGTATCTCTGGCTGGCCACACTCCCAGAGACTCGCCAGCCTGACTCCCAAGTGCGGTAAATTAAAACTGTGCACCACTACGCCTGGTACCCCCTGAAGTCTCTGTGCATTTCCAGGAAGAGAAGCAGTGGAGGGAGAGGAAGCACGAAGCCACGGACATGTATTTTCTCTTATTTTAATAAATTTACAGGAAACCTTCATTGAATCAGGAGACATAATACAAATTATGGTGGTCTGTATACAAAATGTGGCATCAAATATGGCCTCTGGGGATCATATATAAAAATAGGCATTTAAAATCTGCACCAGAGCTCGGTGTAGCAGCTGACACAGTTCTCATGAGGGTAGCCACATATCAGGCCCGGCATATGGACAGTGAGAGTCATTGGTCCTCCAGGCTCTGGGTGACAAATTGTCAGCCCCAAGCAGGGGTCATAGGCAGGACACTGCAAAGCCCCAGATGCCACAAACCCAGCGTGCTGGGGAGAACAGGAAAGAATATTCCTCTCCTAGGTTTCTGGACCCTGATTCGAGCTCAGGGACCCCGGCTCTCTGGTAGACAAACCACCCTGACTACAGAGGAACTCTGGGCAATGTTTAAACGTTTCCCCAAGGAAGTGACCCAGTGCTACGTCAAGGTGGTTTTCTGCAGGCTGAGAGCCTGAAGCACCCTCCAGGACAGCTGGTCAGAGGGAAGCACACTGGAGATGGTGTGATCATCTCCATGCAAGATGCTGTTACACTCAGACGGGTGTGACAGGAGAGACTGAGACACCTCTGGTCCTCGCTGAAGCCACCCACTATCTGAACAAGGCAACCAAGCACAGAGAGATGAAGAACCATGTTCTTAGTTCTTTCACTGGCATGGCCTCTCATTCTGGCTGAGTGGGGCCGGGACTGTCATCCACTGGCTTGTACACTCAGGAGGCCCCTGCCTTGCCCATCCTGTGGCTCTGTGGATGTGGGCAAGTGTCCCTGACTCATGTTACTGTTGCCCACTGTCTGGATACTGGGGACAAATGGAGGCAGAGATGCTGGGCAGGAGGAATACCAGGTAGGAGACCAGCCCTGTGGGCTTTAAATGCCCATCCCATGACTGCTTCAGGTCCCCAAAATTACTGCCACCCTAGTGGAGTCCACAGAGGGAAGCAGTTCCCTCACCGCCCCATGCCATGTGTTACCGAGAGGGGAGTGCTTTTCTCACCGCCCCAGGCTTAGCTGTCTTGCTGCAGGGTGATCTGACCCTTTCCTCCGCAGTGGTGAGGACTGAAAGGAGACGTGAAGGACAGAAGCGTATGAACCACCAACTACACAAAAGCCAGGAGCACATGCTGTTCATGAGGGCCCTTCTCCAGCAGGTGGCACATTCAGGGGACAGGTGTTCTGTGTAAATGGGACCTGGCACCAATTACTACAATTTCCTACGTGCCAAGGTAACAGGGCAGTACCATGCCTAGTCACTACGGCTCTCTTGGGACACAGCTCCTTCACAAATTGTTAGGGCATTCTGTCTAGAACAAGAGGGGAAATGGGCCTTCCATCCTAAAGTGGCCTAACAGCACCCTCTAGTGGAGACTATAAATAACACAGGGACAGTGCGTCCAATTCCTCTTCAGACACTAGAGTGGTTTCAGGGTTCCCCGTGACCTGGGACACAAATCACAAGCAGATTATCTCTAGGAAGATCATCCCGACACACAAGGGCAAGAGTTCAGAGTCTGTGCCTGCACCCACCCTGGCCACTGGCACCCCTTCTCAGTCTTTGGCTTCTATACCTCCTGAGGAGGGGCTGGGCTGTGGTGGGAGCTGCTGGTCTCCTCAGAGTCTGGGCAGGCTGCCTGCTGGTGCCAGGATGATGCCAAAGACATAGAAAAGCCCCAGCAGGAGGTTGAGCTTGGCCGTCCTCTGGGGCAGCTTGTTGAAGGCCTGGCTGCGGAACTGCCTCTCCAGGGAGAAGGCCATGGGGCTGGTGAGGAGGGGCAGTGCCAGGCTGATGCTGCAGTGCGTGGCCAGGATGGTGAAGATCAGGTAGGGCAGGAAGAGCAGCGTGTTGTAGAGGATGTAGGAGAGGGTGGGCCCGATGAGGATGGCCAGCGTGACGATGCCAGCCTCGCGGTCAGACTCCATGTCCCTGGTGTTGTTAGAATGGAGAATGGCCTCTGTGCTGAGGGCCAGAGGGATGGCGTAGACCAGAGGGAATATGGCCAAGGACCCCACCTGGACAGCATAGGCAAACATCACGGCCAGCGGGCCGAAAGTGATGAGGATGACGAGGTCTCCCAGTGCCACGTACTTGAATCCAATTCCTGCGGCCAGAAAAGCCAGAGAGGCGGAGTGAATCAAGGGTGGACACTGAGGGGCTGTCCAAGAGAACACATGTCTGATGAGGCTAGAGGGTGAGCAATCACTGGAGCACCCCCAAAGGACCCAACAGACTCAGACTTCTGAGTCCAACTGCCAGGTGCCCAACAAGTCTGCCTTTTAGGATTTGTCCCAAAAAAGTTCCTGCCACAAAGTGCCCAGAGCTCCAGGTTCACAGAGGTGACAGAAGCTAAGAACACAAAGGGTTTTATGGTCCAGTGCACTGATTTCTTCTGCCCTTCTCCAGCCCTGCAAGGCAAAATGTACAGTTTGCCTCCTCCCCGTCCCCTGAGTCTTTTTTCTGGTTTGAAAGACCCCATTAAGACACCATAGCATTTCACAGCCTCTAACTTCTATGGAAAGAAACTGTCACCCATGTAAAGAAGAAAACAGGGAAGGTTATCATGCAGTGTGCCCTCTGCGGTTCTCATCAGTCAAACCACGTCATCCCTAGTGACACTCTGCTCCAAAGCCTGCCTACTCCCTCCCTCCAGCCCCAGTATCATACCACACCCCATTGTGGTCCAACAGGGCCATTTTACTCTGGAATACTGCCACACCCTCCTTATGGCTTTTGATTTTGTAAGAACCCCTCACTATTCCAGCATCTTCAAAACTCTGGGTTTGTCCTTTCTCCCAACACACACTCAAACTGTCAACGACCTTGTGTCTTTGGAATCAAAATCCCAGCATCTGGCTTGTCACAGCTGGCTCCCCAGTACCTGGTGCTGGGGCTGCAGTGAACACAGCCACAGTAACAAACACTTCTAACTCAAGAATTCTTCCCACTACGACTGTGTCATGGTGGGAGCTGGCCAAAGAGATGACCCTGTGAAGTCTCTAAATCTAATGACATTAAAGGGCTGGAGAGGTGGCTCAGTGGTTAAGAGCACTGACTGCTCTTCCAGAGGTCCTGAGTTCAAATCCCAGCAACCACATGGTGGTTCACAACCATCTGTAATGAAATCCAATGCCCTCTTCTGGTGTGTCTGAAGACAGCTACAGTGTACTCATATACAAAATAAATAAATAAATCTAAAAAAAATTATTTAAATCTAATGACATTAAAATGCATGGCCGCAGGATAGCTGATCACTTTTTAACCAGTCTGAAATGACAGGTGACAGTGGTCTGCAGGGGATCTAAAACCATGGGAACCAAGGACCAAGGTCTGGCCAACCTCACCTTCCCAGAAGCAGTGTGGGCCTGCTGGCAATGACTGAGAGCCCCTGGTTTTTTGTTTGAATGCAGCATCCCTACAAGTACCACAGGCATTGACCCCTCAGTTCCCTGGCACCAGGAAGCACCCAGAACCAGGGAACACACACGCCCTGCACACTGCAGGTATTCAGGAAGCCTCCTCCCAGGCCCAGCTCCTCTATTCCAGTCTATTCGCTGACCTACACACCATAGCAGGGCTCTGGATGGGACAGAACTGACCTCTAGCTGGGTGCTGCAAAGATCCAGCCCTCAGCTCAGCAGCCAAAAGGTGACATGGAGCCTCAGCCATGAGCATGCTCACTGACTTCCTTTTGCTTCTCTTTATTGCACACTGGCCAAAGCCTAAGCTTCCCCCAATACTGCAGACTCTCTCAGTCCTTGTCTGAGCCCTCACGTTCCACCACATGGCTATCTTCCTACCATGACCTTCCTTTTCCTCTTTCTTCTCTTCTCCTTTCTTTCTTTCTCTTTCTCTTCTCCATCCCTCTCCTCCCAGCAGCTAGATTTACAGTTTGCTTCTCTCTCTGACTCTAATGAGCTTCAAAACACAGCACAGCACAACACAACAGAAACCTGTCCTGATTGCAAGTGGGTCCTCCACTAAAGCCAAGCACAAGCCTACTTGAGGAATAAGAAAGGTCTGATAGCGTTTGGTTTATCTGATGCAGTAACATGGCTGAACCTTTGGAAAGAGCACTCTCAGTGTGGGAGACATGGCCCAAGACAGACCAGAAGTACCTCCTGACTTAGAGATGGGACCCGCATGGCAGTCTCTCTTTGAGTGTTCCTACCCCTTGCAACACCATGTTCTGAAGGAGATAACAGTGAAATACTGGGCCCCCTTTCACACATCAGCTAGAATTAATCTGTTAAGACCTACATCAAAAAGTTGGCAAGGGCCAAGTGGTAGTACATGCCTGTAATCCTAGCACTTGAAAGACAGAAACAGGAGGATCACTGGTTTCTGGTCAGTCTGGCCACACACACAGAGGCTAACTCATGGAAAAGGTGGCAAACCTGCAGACCATGTGGCTTGGGGTGTGAGCAGTGCAGGTACTGCTGAAAGGGGCTGGCAGCTCTTTGTAGGATTAAATGTCACCCTGCTCACCCAGCGGAGGCCACAACAGTTCCATTCCCAGGCATTTACTCAGGAGAAATGAACACAAATACTCGTAAAAAAAAAAACTTGAACATGAATGTTCAGTCACAACAGAAAAAACACAGATACAACCCAAAGGTCCCTGAACAGGTGAGCAGAACAAAAGTGTGGCGTGTCCCTCAACAGACACCATTCAACAATAAAAATCAGCTCCTGACATGCGCGACAACATGGTGAGTTCCACAGACGTCACACCGGGCAGAAGAAGGCAGACACAAGGACTCACAAGAGGCCAGGAGTGGTGACCACACCCTTAATCCCAGTCCCTTAGAGACAGAGACAAGAGGATCTCTGAGAGTTGAAGACCAGCCTGGTCTACACGGTGAATTCCAGGCTAGCCAGGGCCATGTAGAGAGACCCTGTCTCCAAAAGCAAGCAAGCAAGCAGAGTCCATGCTGCAATAAACAAAGTCGTAAGTAGTCATAGCAACAGTTCCCTCCACACGGCGCTCTAGACCACACAGAACCAGCCCCGTGAGCATTTACCTTGCACAGCTGAGGATAGAGTGGGCTCTGGGGGATGATGGAAATGCAAGGACGACACAGCTGTTTACACCTGTCAAGGTCCACCAAGTCAAACATGCTCTACTGCACATCAATTACATACCAGCAAAAGCCAATGTTGAAAGAAAATCTATGGGGCTGGAGAGATGTCTCAGTAGTTAAGATCACTGGTTGTTCTTCCAGAGGACCAGGTTCGATTCCCAGCACCCACAGGGCAGCTTACAATGCCTATAACTCTACTTCTCTACTTCCTGGGGAACCAATGCTCTTCTGACTCTGGGACCCTGCATGTACCTAGTGCACATATATACATGCAGGCAAAACACATGTGCACAGAGTAAAAATAGGTATTAAAAAAGGAGAGATAAACTGGGTGGTGGTAGTGGTGTACACCTTTAATCCTAGCACTTGGACGGTAGAGGCAGACAGATCTCTGTAAGTTCAAGGCTTGTCTAGTCTACAGAGCAAGTTCCAGGATAGCAAGGACTAGAGAAACCCTGGCTCAAAAAACCAAAGAGAGAACGAGGAGACAGAGAAAGAGAGAGAGAAAGAGAAAGAGAGAGACAGACAGACAGACAGACAGAGAGAAGCCAGATAATGCTCAATAAATGTCAGTCTTTTTTTTTTTAAGATTTATTCATTTATTATATATGAGTACACTGTAGCTGTCTTCAGACACACCAGAAGAGGGCATCGGATCTCTTTACAGATGGTTGTGAGCCACCATGTGGTTGCTGGGAATTGAACTCAGGACCTCTGGAAGAGCAGTTGGGGCTCTTAACCACTGAGCCATCTCTCCAGCCCAATAAATGTCAGTCTTAATTGCTCACTGCACACTGTATGAGTAGGTTAACTTACGTGTGTGAGACGTGTTATGTTCATGTATGCAGTTGTGTTCACTCACGCATGTGCTTGTCTTTCTCTTTGACACTCCACCTTTATCGTTTTGTTTTGTTTTGTTTTGTTTTGTTTTGTTTTGTTTTGTTTTGTGAGGTTGGTGTCCCTTGTAAGCCCAGGCTGGAATTATAGACGTGGAACATCACTGGCTACGGCTAACTGTGATTTAAAATGAGATAGAAAGCAAAGCCTCCTAGGGAAGGTGAGGGAGAAGGTGAGGGAGAAGGTGAGGGAGAAGGTGAGGGAGGTTCACTTAAGCAACACGGGGATGGGGAAGCACATTCCAAAAGAGAGACTGGCACCCATCAAGTGTGTGCCTTCATACCCCAGGTCCAAGAGAAAAGATGAAGGCAGGCCAGAACCGGCCGGGAGGGCTTTACTCTGAATGAGACGGAGCCACGTTGAAGAGAGTTAGACAGGGCTGTCAGCTGCCTCCCACTAACAGGGTAACTGTGGCTGACGGTCAGACAGTAGCCGGAAAGGGATGAGGGCAGATGCACAGAAACCATCAGGGGTTTCCGCAGTACTGTGGGAGAGGATCATGGTGGAGGCAGGACACAGGAACAGTGGTCAGATTTCAAATGGACTTTTAACAGAAATACAACGTGCTGATGTGCTAGGTCCCAGATGAGAAGAGACTGGTCAGGCATAGTGGTGCGATCCGTGAGTTCAAGACCATCCTGGCCTGCAAAGCACGTTGTAGGACAGCCGTGGCTACACAAGAAACCCTGTCTCAAAAACAACCCCTGAAAAGCTAGTAAGGATACTCATGGCTTTGTGCCTGAAGAACTAGAAGGATGGAATTATGAGTGGGCTAGAGATGCAGCTCAGAGGTGGAGTGCCCGCCTAGCATAGGAGGGCCTGTGCACTCATGCGCACTCATGCACGTGCACACACGCACATGCATGTACACACACACACACACACACACACACACACGAAGAGAAAAATAATGCCACTGAGTAAAATGAGAAAATCTGCAGGTAATGGGGGTGTCTTTGGAGAGACAACCAGGAATTTGACTTCAGAAGTGACTTCTAGGAGTGACAGAGCTGGATGAGCAGGGGTGTGGCTCACAGGTAAGGCACACACACTTGCCATGCTGGACCCGAGTAAAAAGAGCACCGGGAGCTGTCCAGTCCCCAGCTTCTATCACACTTGGCAGTTGCCAGCTTAACAAGTAACACTGGCTATAATCACCAAAGACCAAGCCAAGGAAGGAAACCAAAGGACTGAGCCAAGGGGAGGACTGAGCTGTGGAGGCTGAGGGTGAGGGAAGAAGCTGACAGCTGGGAAAGGGCGAGCAGACTGTCCTGTCTGTAACCTCTGCTGTCCCTCCACCAGGGCCTCATTCTCCCCTGGACCACACCAGACCACAGACCTTTGCACTTGCTGGCCCTTTACTCAGGCCACTTCTGTTTCCTTCAAGGTTTGGTTAAAATGTCACTTCAACAAGGTCATGGGTCAGAGAAGAATTCCAGAAGGCTCATGTGTTGAAGACTTAGTTCCTGGGCTGGTAGAATATTTTGTTTTTAACAATTATTTTGATTTATGTGCATGCATCTGTGTGAGTGGATGGACACACATGTAGGTGCTTATAGAGATCAGGAGAGGATGAGGGGGCTTGTGGACCTGAAGATTTATTTACAGGAGGCCATAAGTGGCCTGACGTGGTGGTGCTGGGAATTAAACTTGAGTCCTCCAGAAAAGCAACAAGTACTCTAACTGCTAAGCCATCTCTCCAGACCAGTGGTAGAATTTTAAAACTTTATTCATTTTTTAAAATTTTTGCCGAGAGGGTGGTTCAAGGCAAAGTTTGTGTAGTTTTGGCTATCCTAGAACAAGCTCCGTAGACCAGGCTGGCCTTGAACTCCTACCTCTGAAGTGCTGGAACTGAAGGCATGTGCCATCACACTAGACAGTGGAGGGATTCTTAAGAGTAGGGGGTTCCGGGGTTGGGGATTTAGCTCAGTGGTAGAGCACTTGCCTAGGAAGCGCAAGGCCCTGGGTTTGGTCCCCAGGTCTGAAAAAAAGAACCAAAAAAAAAAAAAAAAAAAAAAAAGAGTAGGGGGTTCCAGTCACGGGATGTGTACGTGGAGGAGACACTGGGACCTGGATCTAGCCTACTCCTCTTCCTCTATTCGCTCCCAGACAAAAGATAACTAGACTTCCTCAGCATGGATCCCAGCCATGAACACCGAGTCATAGGCCAACGAACCGTAAACTGGCAGCCTCTAGGCTAATTAGCCTCTCCTCCCAATAAGCTGATTATTTCAGGTGTTTGACACAGCAATGGAAAGTTGAGGAACACAGAAGGCTCTCCTTCAACAGCCCTTACACTTTCTACCACAGCGGCCTACAGGTTTCCTTTAACTTTTTTTTTTTTTCTTGAGGCAGAACCTCACTATGTAACTAAGGCTATCCTCAAGTGTGTGTGTGAGTGTTTGTGTGACTTACATGAAACTTTCTGCTTCATTCTCCCATGTAGGTATTACAGATCTGCCTGCCTCTGCCTCAGACATTTTTTGTTATTGGTCTTTTTTTTTTTTTTTTTTTTTTTGAGACTGGGTTTCTCTGTGTAGCCCTATCTATCCTGGAACTCACTCACTGTGTAGACCAGGTTAGCCTCAAACTCAAGATCTGTCTGCCTTTGCCTCCTAAGTGCTGGGGTTAAAGGCACACTCCACCACGGCCTAGCTGCCTCAACTTTTTGAATTGCCCTAACTTTACACCTGGCTGCGGGCAACTACTGTCTTTTATTTTCCTCCCACTCCCTCAGTCTCCTTTATATGGGCCTCATCTTCCCTCCTCTTAGGCTGGAGGTCCTGTGCTCTTTACCAACACTCTCTCTAACCATCTGACCAACCCTATTTTATCTATAAGCCAATGATTTCCAAATATCTGTCTCTTTAGCCCAAGTCTCCTCCTTACCCCTGGCTGCTTTATCCAACTACCCTCTCCCATCTCCACTTGGAGCTCTAGCAGACATTAGGATGTCCAGAGTCGATCTGACTTCCCTCCAAGTCTTGCCTTTCTCCTCTGTGTGGCAGGACAACATCAACTGTACCCTTCCAGTGGCTCAGGCCAAACCTGATTGAGTCAAGCTTAATTCTGTGGTGTCTCTACCTAAGATCCAGTCCACTGGCCAACGCTGTCTACCTCCAAAGTCCATTCGGAACCTGGCTCACCTTCCTGTGGCCACCACCTCGATGCAAGCCACTGAACATCTTGCCTGGACTGCTCACGGCCTCTGACTTGGGCCTTTGTTTCCCACCCTTGTCCACCATGCTCATCTGTTAATCCCAGCCAGAGAGATTCTTTCAAACCATGACTCCATACTGCTGTTCACTGCCTTGCAATGGCTCCTGCGCCTCAGGGTAAAGACGTGCATGAGCCCAAAGGGCCTATACAGCCTGCAAGCCTGCCTACCCCTACCCAGACACGTCTTCCTCTCTTCTTCTACACCCCTGGACTGCTTCCCCCGTGCACACAGTGCATTTCTTCCTATTACGCAGGTGCTTTGGCCCTTGCGGCTCCCTTTACCTAGAGTTCTACTCGCAGGCATCCCATGACCAATTCCACCATCTCTCACTGCCATCATACCAATCAAACGACTTAAAGCAGTCACCTGTCCCCTTCTCTGCCCTGCGCCATGGCACTTACCACCTCTTACACCTGGTTACGCACTGCATCACACTTCAGTTAGTGAAGGACCAGACACACAATGGTCCCAAAAGACTGAAAGGGAAGATGGCAGAAAGACAGACTAAATGACGACGTTAGTAACTTACATAGTTGTCATACTATGCCTTCTTATTACGCATTGCCGTTTTTATTTTGAGTGGGTGCGTAAGAGTTTTGAGGACAGTTTTCATAAGTTGGTTCTCCCCTTCTAACCTATGAATCCTGGAGATCTAACTCAGGTCACCAGGCTCTGTGGTGGGGGCCATTATCTTATTTTGCCAGCCCACGCTATGGGTTTTTTTTTTTTTTTTTTGGTTGTTCTAAGAATTGTATTGATGTGTGTGTGCACATGTGTGCTGATGCCCGCCGAGGCTCCAGGAGGGTGTTGGATCTCATGAAGCTAAAGTTAAATGTTTGTCAGCATGGGTCCTGGGAACTGAACCTGGGTCCTCTATAAGAGCAATAATACACACACACACACACACACACACACACACACACACACACACACACAGTTTTTTAGGTACAGTTGCCTTTGAGTTCCCATCTTTGGGGAAATCACAGGGATCAGCATATTGGACTGCAACAGATAAGCCTCAGCCTTTGAACTCCTTTGAGATCATGCCATCTCCCTTGCCAGGTAAGTATCAAGGTTTATTTATTTCTGTATTTTACGTATATGAATGCTCTGTTTGCAATGTATCCCGACATGCCAGAAGAGGGCATCAGATCCCATTTTAGTTGGTCGTGAGACACCATGTGTTTGCTAGGAAACTCAAGGCCTCTAAAAGAGCAGTCAGTGCTCTTAACTGTTCGGCCAACTGTAGGGGTATTTCCAGCTCCCTACCGTAAGAGATCTTAAAGGCTAAGCCGTGTCTTCAGTGGGTGAGTAATGTTCACTACCAAGCCAGAATCTTCACAACTTAAGGTTTCAAAGTACCCACAATACAGACAGTTTTGATCACCAGTCAAGCGGCCTACCTTAGTAAGGCGTCTTTGACACTTCTACAATTCCTACGGAAAGTGGCAGTTTCCAGTTCAGGCAACTGGGGACCTCAGAGCAGGAAACAGGCCGATTCTTACCTCCTGTGTAGAGAAAGGAGCCAGACAGGCCTCCAAAGTAGATGAGAGCCAAGTGCTCCAGTTTCAGGGTGGATAGGTAGTAGAGGTAAGCAGCACACACACAGCCCAAGGTGTAGAGGAAGACTCCAAATCGAACAACATCCTGGGGCTCCAAAATTCTGTCCACCAGAGTCCTGTCATCACTCTTTTTGTGGTCAATGCCCTTGGAAAAGTCATAGTAAGTGTTGACCAAATTGCCAGCCCCGTGCACAGCCAGGACGGCCACTGCACAACCCAACAACAGCCTGGGATCCAGGACACCCTGGGATCTGTAGGCCAAGGCACTGCCCAGGGCCACAGGAGTGAGTGAGGCACTGAAGCTCCAGGGTCTCAGGGCCAACACATAGGAGGCGCACTTCTGTCTCCAGGATCGTTCTGGAAGCCTGTCCTCCTCAGGCCAGTCGTTCCTCTGCTGGTCCGTGTCCCCGACCTGGGTCGTCTCTCCTGCCTGGATATTAATCTTCTCCCCCGGGGCCTGTACCGCAGCCATGGAAGCTACACGTGGCTAAACTCAATTCTAAAAGTGAGCCACTCACGGGAACCGCCCCGAGACGAAGATAGGCGGGACAGACTGGCCTGACCTTTGGTTCCGCCCCGGGGCAGGGTTTGGGGGGCGGTAAAAACTGGAGACAGCAACGAGGAGGCCATGCACCGTCACGGGGTCAGCGGCGCTGCCCGCTCACCTGTCACCTGAGCGAGACCTGTCTGGGGTCCCTTTCCCTGTGCCACAACTCAATAGCCGGCCTCGGCCCGCAACTTCCAGCGGGCCATCGGCGCCGCCATCTTGTGCGTCGGCCTCAGGAGGCCGGCCGGGAAACACAGGCCTGGGTGGGCAGGGCCGGGTGAAGGCCGGCGAGGGGCGTGATCAGAGAAGGGCGTGGTCAAAGGTCAGAGCGCGGGTTCTAAGAGCAAGCAAGTCACTGGAAAAAAACCTACTGTTTTAGCACTCCAAGAATTTCAGGGCGTGTCGCTTTGCGTTATACTGGGCAGGTTCACTTACTAAAATAAGAAATAAGACTCATTGTGAGGGAGAGATTACCCCCAATAAATCCTACTTTGGTCATAGTGTGCACATGCTGAGCTGGTGGTTCATCTCTGTGGTCCTACAAACTAACTTGGGAGATGACGACAGGAAGAGAATTCAAGGACAATCCCTTAATCCCTTATTAGATAGTGAGTTTGAGGTCAACCCAAGCTTCATGAGATTGTCTTTTTGTTTCTCAAGGCAAGGTTTTTCTGTGTAGCCCTGGCTGTCCTGGTGTCCCTCTGTACACCAGGCTGGCCTTGAACCCAGAGATAGCCTTCCTCTTGTCTCCTGAGAGCTAGGAGTAAAGGTGTATGCCACTACACCCTGCAAAAAGGAAATGGTGAAGAGGAAAGGGAAGAGGAATGGGAAGGAAATGGAGACGAGACGAGAGGAGAGACGGGAAGAAGAAAAAAGAAGGATTCATAAACAACGAGCTTGGAAAATGAAGTATGGTTACTATGTGATGGAATATGCATGTATAGCTGTAAAGAAGGAAAAGGAAGTTTTCTGTGTACTGAGATGTAAAGACCTACAAGATTTTTTTTGTTTTGTTTTTGGAGACAGGGCCAGGGCTGATGGCTCAGTGGCTAAGGTCACTGGGGTGCCCTTCCAAAGGAGCAGGGTTCGAGTCCTACCCCACCTAAGAGCTCACAACTCTTTGTATCTCCATTCCCAGGAGATCTGGCCCCTTCTTCTGGCCTCTAAAGGCACCAAGCCTGCATACATGCAAGATCACAGTAGATATACATGCAGGCAAGCCACCCATCGACATAAAATCCAGTAATAAAAAGACAGGGTACTTAGCCCAGGCTGTCTGGAAATTGGCAGTGTAGCCCATAATGACCTTGAAAGTCCGACCCAACCTTGAACTTCTTCCTGATTGCTGGTATTGCAAGCATCCACCCACACACGAGGTATTGTGTGTGGTGCTGGGGATTCCACACGCTAGGCAGATAATCTACCATCTCAACCCTACGCCTTGCAGGCTGTTGTGAAGTACCAGACACGGGAACTGAACCTGGGGCCTGTGAAAGAACACCAAGTACTCCACGAGTGAGCTTCCTCTCCACTACTTACTTTACATTTTACATTTTAATGTTACTTTGCTTCTTTAAACATTTCTTTGTTGGGGGTGTGGTGCACAAATGCTAAGTCGGAGGACCAGTCACAGGGCTGGGTTCTCCCCTTCCACCACCACGGCTCTGGGCTTTGAACTCAGGTCTTCAGGTTTGATGGCAAGTGCCTTTATCCCTGAGCTCCCTTGCTGGCCCTCTCTTACTTTTTTGACACAGCAGCAAATGTAGCCTGGAACTCAAGATCCTCCTGCCTCGGTTGTCTAAGCGCCAGGATTACAGATGTATAAATACTTGTTAACAAGGTATCCAATTAATTTCAAAATGTTTTTAAATTATAATATTGGTTTCTTATGCATCACACTGGAGAAATATCAAGTACACAGATATGTATGTATACATATATATATATATATATATATATATATATATATATATGTATACACACACACACACACACACACACACACACACACACTTGTGATTTTACTCTTTAAAAGGGGCTCAAGAAAAGACTCTCAGGACTGGTCTCTCCCTTTAACCTGATTTAGGAGGCAGTCCCTGGCAGCTCTTGGGTGTACCCTAACAAAATCAAATTTGCTTCAAATCGGTCTCGAAATTTCATAGTTGTCTCCTTTTCCCCCCGGCAGGATTAACAGGCCTCACTATGTAATATGTAACCCTGGCTGGCCTGGAACTCTTGAGATCCACTTGCTTCTGCCTCCTGAGAGCTGGGTCCTTGAATTGATTAAATACACAGACTGGAGGCGGGGAGCGTGTGTGTGTGTGTGTGTGTGTGTGTGTGTGTGTGTGTGTGCGCGCGCGTGCGCGTGTGTGCTGTGATCGGGCTGTAAAGTGAATTTAAAAAATTATTGAAAAAAAAAATGAAAAAAACACACTGTCGTTAGGCCAGGCACGGTGGCACACGCCTTTTAGCCCAGGCAAGAGGATCTCAGTGAGTTAGGGGCCAGCCTGGTTTCCATAGTGAGTTCCAGGACAGTCAGGGCTACCTAGTGAGACCAGGTGTCTCAAAAGACTGGAAAGAGAAACAATGTAAAATCAAGATGAGGCTGGGCATGGAGGTGAAAACCTGTAATCTCAGCTCAGATGAAGGGGCCGTGATGGGGGGTAGCGGGCCAGACAGAGGCGGGTCACAGCAGTCTGTATGAGGTCCTGAGAAATTCCTTTCCCCAAAGTCTGGCATTTAAACAAAAACCAGTATTCCCTTAGGAGCTTAAAGACAGGACCTACTTGCTAAAAAGAGTCTTATTCTGATTATCTCTGGCAAAAGGTGTGGCTGTCCATTAACATATGACTGAGGTGTGAAGTTAGCCTCCAGACTTCATCAGCCCCTCCTGGCAGCTCCCAGACTCCTTTTCTCCCAGGTACACATCCCATATAACCCTGGAGATCCATCCATCCACATCACATAAATCATCCACATGGCCACCCCCCACCCCACCCCCGCCAGCTTCTCTCTGCTTTCCCAAGAAACAGCCTTGGCAGTTTGAAATAAACTTTCCCCTTTTCCACCCATGGGGCAGCTTGTTTTGATTTCTTTGCTGCACCCAGTTCATTCCATTGGAAGCCAGCCTCACCTGGAACTCTACATAGCAAAGTTTTAGGGCAGTCAGGGATGTGTAGCAAGGCACTGTCTTTAAAAAAAAAAAAAAAGTTAGACATAGTGAAGAAAATGCAGTTTACAGAGGAACGCCTTATTTCAGGATAAATTACCTTAACCAAAAGTGACAAGGAAAAGGATTTAGGTCACCTGCCAATTTGGTTCCTTGGCCACCCATGAGCACCTATCTGGCACGTAGATATATTCTGAAATCTTATTTCTTCAACAATTCTTTTTACTGTACAACTAATAAGTGTGCCTTCCTCAAATCTCATTACATTTTAGTTGGCATTTCTCCAATTTAATATCTAGGAAGTGTATCAATGTCTTATAAAGCGTTGTCTAACTTGTACTTTGGGGCATTTTTCCTTTTTTAATTTTAAAACATTTAACATTTTTTAACTCATTGGAAATCTTTACCTTATTAGTATTTATCTGTATTATTATTAATAGCTTCACGTTTCTCTTAATATTAATGTATTTAATATTTCATTCAAATTCTTTTTTTTTTTTTTTTTGGGTTCTTTTTTTCGGAGCTGGGGACCTCTAGGAAGCCTTGCGCTTCCTAGGCAAGCGCTCTACCACTGAGCTAAATCCCCAACCCCTTCATTCAAATTCTTAACTCAAGCTTCTTAGGAATTTTCAGTGTGGAGTGAAACACTGATAAAAAATAAAGATGAAAATAAAAGATATGCTAATTTTTATTTGAAAACTTCTAATGATTGTCTGCGCACCACGTGTGCGACAGAGGCCAGAATAAGAGCATCAGGTTCCCCGGGACTAAAGATACAAGTAACTCTGAGTCACCATCTGAAAGCAGGTTTTCTGAAAAGGCAGTCAGTGCTCTTAAAAACTGAGCTATCTCTCTAGCCCAACCTTAAAATTTCTAATCCTCTAATCTCCACTTCCAGATTTCTGGAGTTGCAGGCGTGCGCTTAACACAGTGCTGGGGACTGAACCCACAACTTTCATGCTTATTGGGCAAGCACTATCGACTAATCTATCCCCAGCACAGGGTTTTTCTTTAAAATCTTTTATTTAAAGTAGTTCTTGGAGATCATCTTACTCGTGAGAATGGGCTCACAAGTAAGGCTATGTGGCGGCAGTGAGAGTAATTTTAAAAACTTGCAGTTTTACAAAGTAGAAAGCACGGGTCCCTCAGTGAACCGATTTTCAAGATATATCTTCTGCTGTAATTCGAGGACGTCGGACACCCAGCCCCTTCTCAGCATCCCGAACGCGATTCCTGATCTCTTCTCCCCAGGTCTTTCAACACGTCCTCAAGGTATCAAACAGTGGCTCCACACGGTCACAACGTGTATGGACCGGACTAGTAGTAGCGACGTACCGGATGTGTGTGTGTGGGGAAGTGACCGAAGTCAACTCACGACTGATTGGCTCTCCGGAATACTCCTTAGCCTCCTTTTGCTTGCCACTGGTTGCATGTTTTGTCTATTTGAACAATCCCCGCCCCCGAGAAGCCGGTCCCGAAGTTCCAATTCTTCACAATTATTGGTGGATGTTCCGCCCTATCTTCGTTCTCCGCCCTCTGATTGGTTGTAGGGCTTAAGAGCCCGCCCTCTTCACCTCCCGGGCCTAGAAGACAGCGGGGAAGGCGGGTGGTGAGGCTGGGGGCCTGAAGCGGCGGTACCGGCTCAGGCGGCGGTAGCTGAGGCGGTGGCCGAAGCCGCGCGGTGAGTCTGGGGCCTGGAGTCGAGCTCTTGCGGCTGGCGGGACGTCCAGACTCACGGCAATTGTGGGCCGTGCTGGGGGAGGCCCGGGAAGCCGCCTGTCTGGACCGTACAGCTCCCCAGCACCAGCCCCGCGCCCTCGGGAAGACCCCTAGGCCGGCGGATCTACTCCGGGCTTGCCCTGGCGCATTTAGATCTCTTTCACGGTCTCAGGACCTGGAACTGCGGACCCACCTACAGACGGTGGAGCCTGTCCCTGGGAGCTCCAGTTTTGGGATCAGCCCCCTACACTTCACCCTGGAGACTTACCAGGGACCCATACCTCCTCGCCCACGCAGGGTCGGCCTCAGGGTCACGCCCTCATTTCACGTTTTAACCTTTCAACTCGAATTCCCCTAAGGCTTCATCAGAACCTTTGGGATATGTGACTCAAATAGTTGCTTTGAATCCAGCCTGGGGCAGCTGGCTTGTGAGTAAACCTTCAAGTAACTGTCCAGTTACCATGATGAGAGTAGAAAGTCTAAGTCAGCCCCCTTCCCGCTGCCTCTCATGCGTACACACTCAGTAGTGGTTCCTCCCTAGAAAGGTCCAGTTCCTTTTCTAGTATTTTATTCTCTCAGCAGGGTAGCATTTGAAAGCTTTTTTAGCACTATTTACTTCTTGTGTTTTGTGTTTACCTTCCACCCCAGCATGACCTTGAATTTCTTGCCTCCACCTCAGTGCTTGGGCTTAAAGATGTGTGACATCATGCCCTGGTTATGCCATGGTGGGGATTGAACTCACAGTTCTGTGCATGTTAGACTGTGTCTTACAGATTCATTCAAAACCAGAGTGCTTCGGGAATTGTTTTGGTTTCTAGTATAATATGGCAGGATAGGTCTATGTTACTGTTAAGGCATAGTGGGCTGGCCACTTTATTGTGGCCCCCCGGATTATAAACTTATTGAGGGGACAAACAGCATATAATTGAAAAAATGAGTGATCTCGTTTAGCTCACAATTTAAGTGTGTTGCCACTTCCTCTGTTGTGTGTATGTGTTCGTTCTAGAACTGCCGTCCTAACCCAGTGAATGCCTCTTTCTCATATGTTTTGGCGCAGTACTTGTATATATCGTTTCGTATGCTTTAAATCATGCCTATCTTGCTTTTAATGCCAAACACCGTAAATGGTTGTTATACTGCATCGTAGAGCAAATAATGACAAGAAAAAGAAACCTGTTAACATTAAGCTCAAACTAAGGGTTTCCCCACATTATTTATTGATGGGGGTGCCATGCATGCTGTGGTGTGCACATTGAAGTCAAGACAAATTATAGGCGTTAGTTCTCTTCTTCACCTTGTTGGCCCCAGGGAGCAAACTTAGTCATCAGACTTAGCAGCAAGCTCCTTTCCTCAGCGAGGTATCCCTCCCATCCCCCAGTATGTTTCTACCACCCTCGGAAGACTCTACAGGTTCGGAACCCACGGTTGAGAAGAGCTAGCTAGTGCTTTGTGCAGATGTACCACGCTGTACAACAGCCTGTAGCCACATGTATGGTGAGGTAGGACCGATACAGATTGAGATAGCTGAATGCTAGATTTTGGTCTCAGAAAAGAAGATGAGGAAGATATCAAGATAAGTTTTTATATCCATAAAACATCAAAATGAGGTTTTGAATTATCGGGTCGAATACACTATATCAGTTTCACCTGTTTTCTCTTTTGACTATTAGAAAATTTAAAATTACATGGGGTGCTGAGCACTTAAGAGCCCAGTTGATTCCCAGTGCCTTGTCAGGCCGATCATACATGCCTGCGACTCCTGCTCCAGGGAACCCGATGTCCTCTTCTGCTCTTTGCAGGCGTCGGCACATACATGGCATACACTCACACACGCACACACATGCATACATAAGATAAAGTAACACAAAATTACTTACATGGCTTGTATGATATTTCTGTTGGGCAAGACTGCTGTCGACTAGTCAGCACACTCCTGCAAATGACAGTCTGAGGAAGGGAGAAATCTTATTTTAGCTTTCTCTCTACCGCCCTACTTCTGCTACCTGACTTTAGGCCACATCTACAGTAGTTAAAATAGCAGTGAAGAGCTGTGTGTTGCACTTCCAGAAACACTTTTAAACATGTAAGTCCTCACCTTAACCCATGAGTTAGGTACCCGTTCCTTCTATTGAGGTGCCATAGAAATTGAGGAATCTTAAGTGTCTCCCTTGAGGAATGTAGCTTGTCCTCAGGATTTGAGCCCAGGTAGTTTCTGGAGTCCCGTACCTGGCATGAATGAGTGGAAATCTGTGTTACGAATTAAGGCCACAGATAAATTCATTAGCATAGTTGAAGGATGAGGCTGAGGAGGAAGCTCAGTTTCTGTAGAATGCTCGAAGCATGCACGGAACCCAGCTTGGAATCCCAGCACCCTGGAAGTCCCAGCTCAGGGGTGGGAGCTAGTGGTTCCAGGCTGTGAGCTGTGGAGTGAGTTCAAGGTCATGCTGTGGATATAAGGCTGACTTTAAAAAAGAAAAAGATTGTCTAAAGGGGCCGGCAAGATGGCTAAGTAGGCAAAGGTGCTTGCTGCCAGGATTGACAGCCTGAGTTTTATCTCTGGGATCCACATGGGGGAAAGAGACAACTCCTGCAAGTTCTCTTCTCACCTCACCCGTGCTGTGTGTGTGAGTGTGTATAAACAAATCTAAATTTAAAATTTTTAATTTGAAAAAATATGTGTAAAAGTAACTTTTATTCACCCGTGTTAATTGTCTGTGTGGCTCACCGCCTCCATTTGCTGACCTTGGTCCAGTCCTGGAAGCTTCTGGCCTCCACACAATCTAATCTAGGCCTGAAATGTGTTCAGCCTCTGAGACTTGCTCCGAGTAAGCTCATCCTTTCTTCTTTCTGAGCGCTGGCTGGCTGAGTTCTTCTCCCAGCTGACTGATTCACTCTGGCTTCTCAGCCTCTCCTGAATCGCTCTGCTTGGCCTCGAACTAACTCTAGCAATCCGTTCTAATCTTCTGTCTCCTCATTCTGTCTTTACCTGTGTCTAGCTTGTTCTCTCTTCAGTCTGTTTCTGTGAATCTCCCTCTCCCTCTCCCTCTGTGCTGCTCTGCCCTCCCTCACTCCACTGCACTTTCTCCATGAACTCTACTGTATTCCTAGACTGTACTCTTCCTCCTGGACTGTCTTTCCCTAGAGTAGACTCCTTTTCCTCTCTTCTGGTGAGAGTTGGGCATATCTTATTCTGTCAGATCTTTCTTTGATTTGTTACTTTAATCTGTCTTTCAATTAGTTTGACATCACTCTCAAACTAACTTACCCTTCATTGTTTAGAGTTAAAGTACTCACTTTAGTACTTTAAAAGTACTCACTTCAAGTAAAGTAGAAGTACGAACTACTGAGGGTGTGTCTGTATTCCAGCCCGAGGGATTAAAGGTGTGTGCTAAAGGCTGAGCTACACCATAACTAGAAACAGGTTCAAATAGCCTGTAAAAAATTGAAAGATGTTCTTCCCCAAAGAACCTCAGGGCAAGATGCTTGGGACAGGCCCTGCCACGGCCACCGCCGGTGCCGCCACATCTAGCAACGTGAGCGTTCTGCAGCAGTTCGCCAGTGGGCTGAAGAGCCGGAATGAGGAGACCAGGGCCAAAGCAGCCAAGGAGCTCCAGCACTATGTCACCATGGAACTTCGAGAGGTTGGTCTGTGGTGCTTCGGGGCCGGTCCTGGGGGATCGTGGCTGGTGTGCCACCTCTGGTTTAGGTCGCCACTGAGGCCCAGCATTTGAGAGGACACTAGCTTCCAGGTCCGTGGAGGGTGCAGGTTCCTTTGCAAGGACTGCACATTTCTGTAACATGTTCTGGTCTCAGGTCAGCTGTTTATTTTGTATGATTTCTTTCCTATCACCAGCCCCTTGGTTCTCTGTCTCTGACAGTGGTTGGGGTGGATCTGGAGAGTTGATAAGTCTGAAACTTTCCAAACAGACCATAGTTGAGGTCAGAGATACTGACCTGTGTGCCCCTGGTGTTAGGGTGATTTTAAGACAAGCTCTTTTCTGCTGTAGAGTAGAGAATCAGTGAGCTGTTGTTAAATAAGCAGGAGTCATGTGATCAGCTGCCTTTCACTTTAAGGCTGTGGAAATGGGCTATAACCTTGTCTTTGGTTTGAACTGTGCCTGCCCCCTCTCCATCCGAATCTTCATCCCTACAAATACACAAATCTGTCTGTGCACATCTTCCCCTGCAGATGAGTCAGGAGGAGTCTACTCGCTTCTATGACCAGCTGAACCATCACATTTTTGAACTGGTTTCCAGCTCAGACGCCAATGAGAGGAAGGGTGGCATCTTGGCCATTGGTAAGGACAGCCTCTGGTAGCAGCACCTGTAAGGACACTGGACAAATCAACTTGGTGCTTACTGTACTCTGTCTGCGCTTGCTAAAGAGTAGCAGTATCTGTTCATCTATAGTTTCAAAGAGTTTTAAGGCACCCATAGACAGGGTGCAAGTAGACAAGTACTAATTCTAGCAGAAGTCCTGGGACACACGCAAAGTGCGCTGTTACGTGTGACAACTGAGTCTCAGAACTGGTGACCTCTGTGGCCAATTTGCCAGGGGCGAGACTAGAAGCCAGCTCCTCATTCTTCTGCCCTAGGTGGCCTTCGGCAGGTCTGATCACAGTAGAGCAGGGTTTGGCACAGTGGGGTTCATGGATGCAAAAGTAGAAATGCCCTGTTTGCCCAAGGGCTGGCCGCTGGTCCTGTGAATTGCCATTCAGCCTTAAGGATAAGATGTACAGATAGGTTAGAATGAGATCATTTTGATTGACATATACAGTTCCAGAACAAAAATCCAGTCTGCTGGTTTGAATGAAAACCTGCCTTCTTCCATGTAGAAACGTACTGAGAGCAGAGTAGGGCCTCACTCACCCGTCCGCGTGCAGCTCCGGCCACATGCATTTCAGAACACGCCACATGGTCACCTCTGCTTCTTTTCTAGCCAGCCTCATTGGAGTGGAAGGTGGGAATTCCACCAGGATTGGCAGATTTGCCAACTACCTTCGGAACCTCCTCCCCTCAAGTGATCCAGTTGTCATGGAGATGGCATCCAAGGCCATTGGCCGCCTTGCAATGGCAGGGGACACTTTCACTGCTGAGTATGTGGAGTTTGAAGTGAAGCGAGCCTTGGAGTGGCTGGGTGCTGACCGAAATGAGGGCCGGAGACATGCAGCTGTGAGTTCCCACAGGGCTGAGCCCAGCCAGGGCGAGGAGCAGCGCCCCCGTCCCCCTAACTCTACCCCCAACCCCACCCCCGCCGTGTGTGGAGCTTGTCCTGGGAAAAGGGCTCCAGACTGGAGGTGGAGAAAAGCCCTGGCAGGGGGGCCCAGGATAGAGCTCTCCCAGCTGCTCCCCAGGTTAAGGAAGGAGCATCCACCCTGGTTAACGGCTCTGTCAGTCACAACTTTGTAGCTTGGCTGCCTTAACTGAAGACACCAGTCTTCTCTGACATGAAAATATTAACAAAATTGAACATCATGTTTTTGCCCAGTAGCTATTTATTGACTACCTAATGGCAGGCATGGTTCTCGACTTGTTGGTTTGCTGTTAAAGTGTCAAATTCCTGTGGGTCCTGAGTGGGTTTAGATGGCGCCAGCATTCTGCGCTGAGCACTGAGGTGCTTGGTCGGTCTTCCTTTGCCTCTCCTGGCACCAGACTTTTTTTTTCCTTGTAGGGAGATGCTCTAGGATGACAGGGAGTATCCTGAGAGAACAAGAGTCCTGGTAGGAGTAAGAGTTCTGTTTGCCCTTCTCTCCCAGGTCCTCGTTCTCCGTGAGCTGGCCATCAGCGTCCCCACCTTCTTCTTCCAGCAAGTTCAGCCCTTCTTTGACAACATTTTTGTGGCTGTGTGGGACCCCAAGCAGGCCATCCGTGAAGGAGCTGTGGCTGCCCTTCGTGCCTGTCTGATTCTTACCACGCAGCGGGAGCCGAAGGAGATGCAGAAGCCTCAGTGGTACAGGGTGAGGAGATGACTCCACAGTAGCTGCGAGCAAAGCACTTTAGTAGTCACACCATTATTTTATGCATCCCCAAGAATAGAAGTGTGTCAGTCAGAGGCTGTGTCGGCACACCTCTATAATCCAGCATTTGGGAAGCTGGAGCAAGAAGCTTCTTATCAGTGGTTGTCAAAAGACAGGAGTGGGTGTTTCTGAATCAGTAACCTGGTTGCCACTAATGTCCAGAGGCCAGTTCCTCTGCTCCAGTGCCCTGAGTCTGTGCTGATGGCTGCTGCCAATGAAATGTATGTCACAGAAAGAGTCCTAAATATGGCAACAAGACACCTGCCCTCCCTTCTTGCCTTTGCTGTGTGACATTTGACACATTGCTTAATTTCTTTATGTTTTATGTGGCTGTCAAGCAGAGGTGGTAGTGGCATTTGCCTCAGAGGTGGTATGTTGTAAGCATTAGAGCTAGGTTAAACAAAAGTCAGTATTAATGTTGGCACGAGGCACCAACAGGCACTGGGTGAACCAAACCTCTGGGTAGAGGAGGCGAGCCTGTGTTTTCTACTTCAAACACTAGCTAATAGAAGCATTCTCTATACTTAGCACACATTTGAAGAAGCAGAGAAAGGTTTTGATGAGACCCTGGCCAAAGAGAAGGGTATGAACCGAGATGATCGAATCCACGGGGCCTTGCTGATCCTCAACGAGCTCGTCCGAATCAGCAGCATGGAGGGAGAGGTGAGAAACTGCGTCTGGGGGCCCAGGCTCCTGTGCCTGCTATTAGCAGGCAAGGAAGGCCCTTGTGCTCATGCGTTATGGATTCCTGACACTCTGGCGGTTTATGGGAACAAGTATGTGGAGAGGTGGGAATGAAGTCAGGGAGTTAGGTGTTGTTTAGTCAGCTTAAAGGTGGGGATTTGCAGCCTTTGAGAGAACACAAGAAGGGCTGAGCCCACACTGGCCTGAATGCACAAAAGAGAAACAGCACTGGATGTCTCTTTGTCTTTATGTGAAGCCATTATGAGGTCCTTAAGCCAACGTGGGCCATTAGAGCAGGCCAGTGTCACCCAGGAGCAGGCAGGCTGCAGCATCTGACTTCTGTTGTTGGCTATGAGCAACCCATGTGTCCATAGCACAGGGTTGGTGATGGAGCTCTGAGCAGCACCAGGGCCTCTTGATCAGTTAGGCTCCTGTAGCTGAGGTCACATTCTGGTGGCTGCCACAGGAGGCCCATGGAATAGTCTGGCTGGCTTCAGTTAGAGGTGGTGAACACAGATACTGAGGAGACAGGATTCAGGAGATGTTGGAAGAAAACCTCATCTGTGAGACTTCCTGTGCGGATCTGTTGTGGAAGTTCACCCCTGGCTTCCCTGACTTACTAGACAGTGGTTGGTTAGTAATGGCTGTGCCTGTGTCAGGACAGCACATGGAGGGAGTAAGTGTGGGCGTTTGGCTCCACTTGTGTCTGCTGTGTGACTCACAAGCTGCCTGCTCCTCCCTTTCACAGCACTCTTCCCCATTTTCCTGGACTTGAGATGTTTCTAAATGCCTGATACCTGGTGGGCATGATGTAAGTGGTAGCATTCTGAAATTGTGCTCACCCAGTTCTATGGCAGTCCACATAGTTCTGGGTCTTCGTTTCCTTCTAGTGAAACAAGAATGTCACCTAACACATAAAGATGTTGGCACTAAGCGACATGGTTCTCACAGAGGTGCTTTGTGAATTATAAGGAACCTTCAAAAACACAGAGATGATAGCGTCATGCTGTGTCCTCTTACCCAGCAGGCACTGGTGCAGAACCTGGTGTGTAGGAGCCGCAGAGAACCCAAAGAGCTAGAACACAGAGCCCCGAACAGGACGGCTCACATTCTAGAGAGACAGGCAGAGCCCATGTAAATAGAAGTGCACTGTGCTGAGCTGTGTATGGTGCTGTGTGCTGTGGAGACAGTAACACAACACTGTGGAGTGGAGGGAGACCAGTGGGGGTGTGAACACGGCTGTGAGGGAGGTAAGCAGAAAGCCACAGCAGTGTGCAGGGGAGAAAGCACTCTAGGCAGCAGGTGGACCAGTGTGCGCTGCCACGCATGGCAGGCAGGTGCTGCTCCAGGAGAGTGGCACGAATGCTCTGCACCCGAGCAGACGAGCAGAAGCTACGGGAACATCTGGTCTCGGGGCAGGAGCTCTCTCTCAGGGTGTGCGAGGTCACTGAGTCCATCTACCTGTGTGGAGGTGAGCACATTGACGGATGGAAGTGAGGAAGCTAGAGGTTAATGTTGGGTGTCTGTATCGCTCTGCACTTTTTACAACTCTCACTGAGCCGAGAGCTCAGCAGTTCAGCAAGACTAGCTGTCCAGTGATCTGGGGCTCCTGTTGTGACCTCCCCAGCAGGAGGAGTACAGCCGCGTGCAGCCACGCCCAGCTTGCTCTGTGGGCGCTGGGCATCTGAGCTCAGGTCCTCTTGCCTGTGCAGTAAGCACTTTACTGACTGAGCCATCTGTTTCCCCAACCCTTAGGCATGGCTTTTGACTGATGTGAGTCTCTGTGTTGACCAGGGATTATTAGAGGGTCAAGGGCTGAAGCTCAAGTCCCACTAGGAGGGAACTGCAGAGCCAGCACGTGGCTCCCTCAGCAGGTAAAAGACTTGACAAGCCTGACAGCCTGAGTTCAGTCCCCAGGACCTGGAGAACCAACTCCCACGGCTCTCCGTTACCCCCCTCCCCCCCCCACACACACAGACTAACAGAACCTGTTTAAAGAGGGGACACGGCCATATTGGCATGGATTCTTGCAGCCGTCCGTGAGGTTGTTGATGTGCGAGTAGCTGGGTTCTGAATTTGGGATTTGGGATAGACTGGAAGGAAGAGAAGCCAGAGTACCTGGATTTGTAACTGGGAGAATGGAGTTGCTTTGTGCTAAGATACGGACACAGGGTGAGCAGAGTGGTATCTGAGTGTGTTAGTCTAAGGTGCTTCTTGGCACTTGAGTGACTGACCTGAGTGACCTACTGGGTAGTTTGGGGAGAGATCAGGTTAAGAGAAATGAATGTGGGGGAGGCCACTAATTCAAGTCATGAGACTGGACGAGAACCATGCATGACCTACCTGGTATAGAGGGAAAGAGGTGGGGTCTGGGATCCTGAGTTGAGAAATGAGGCGCAGTTGGGAAGGAGGGGAGCAGGACAAAGTGTGGGGCTCATGCCAGAGATCACAGCCTACAAGATGCTTCATAGTCTGGTGAGATGAGGACTCAGGTGAGCCTTGGAGCCTTGCTGGAAACGAAAGGCTCTGTGCCAAGCAGGACTGAGGACCATTGGAGGATGAGCCGGTGGGGCCCTTCAGCAGCAGAGAGACCAGCACTGCCGGCACCTTGTTCCACACTGGCCCGGGACGAGCATTCTGAGAAAATGATTTGCCTGAGTTTCTACTCAGCTTCAGGGAAAGAAGCTTGAATGTTTTAGCAGGGTGCCAGCATGTAGCCACCTTCACTCGAAGAGCCCATAGTCTCAGCGGTTTGCAGTTCAGTCTTCCTGAGCATGTTGGCAGATGCCTGGTGGTAGGAGCTCCAGGAAGGCAGCATGCTCGACTTTCTTATTCAAGAAAGGTGGACTTCGTTTACCTTATTACCTTGCTCATTAAAAAGTGGTCTTCTGCCTACATTGGAGCGGGACCCAGTCTTCTGCAAGGCTCTAGAAAAATAGTAGTCCAGATGAAGAGTGGCTCCTCCAGTGTGAGGTAGGGGCTCCTCAGGGTTGGGCAGGTGGATTGCTCTGCAGACTCACTGTGCCCAGGGTAAGGCCTCTCAGAAGCAAAAGTGACTGTTTCTTTCTCTCCTCCTTGCGCGTCTGTAGCGTCTGAGAGAGGAGATGGAGGAAATCACCCAGCAGCAGCTGGTACATGACAAGTACTGCAAAGACCTAATGGGCTTTGGGACAAAGCCTCGGCACATCACTCCCTTCACCAGCTTCCAGGCTGTGCAGCCCCAGCAGTCAAACGCCTTGGTGGGACTGCTGGGGTACAGCTCCCACCAAGGCCTAATGGGGTTTGGGGCTTCCCCCAGCCCTACAAAGTCCACTCTGGTGGAAAGCCGTTGTTGCAGAGACTTGATGGAAGAGAAATTTGATCAGGTAAATGGCAAAGGGCCGTCCTTCTTCCTCCCAAGCCCACACCTCCCTCTCCTCTGCCAACCCTGTATCCTTGCTCTCTCAGGTGTGCCAGTGGGTGCTGAAATGTAGGAGCAGCAAGAACTCACTGATCCAAATGACAATCCTTAATCTGTTGCCCCGCTTGGCTGCATTCCGACCGTCTGCCTTCACAGGTAAGGCTGTCCTCTGAAGACATTCCCTCTCAAAGATTCTCAAACAGGGACAGAAGCGGTGGTCCCAGAGTCAGGTCTGCGTCTACTTGAAGCAATGCCGACATAGAGCTAGTCTCTGGTGGCTTTGCCTCCTGTCCAGTTTCTCCATTTCCTAGTAAGAGACCTAGTACCAGTGAAAATGTGGGGTAAGAGTCAGGCACGGTGGCACACATGTAAAATTCCAGCCTCTGGAGGCAGAGGCAGAAGAATGAAGAGTTCAGTGCTGTCCTTGGTTACATAGCAAGTTTAAGGTCTGTCTGGACCACATGAAACAGTCTCAGAAAATAGCAAAGATAAATCCGTGTACAGTGGAGGGTCAGTTCTAGGCCAGCCATCGTGTGTGGACACCAGCGTAGTTTTTTGTGCTGTGCAATGGCTCATATTCATGTCATTCGCCTTGGGAGGCTGAGAGCTGTCCAAAGCTTACAGCCAGCCCCGGCCTCAAGACAGGGGCACTTCAGGTCCATACGTCATAGTGCGGTCTGGGGTAGAGTGGGGTTAGTGACCTGCTTTCCCCCATGGTGACTGATCAAGCATCCTCAACACCTGTAAGGAAGAGGAGAGAGGGTGAGTTAGAGGCAGGCTCTACGGGTGATGGACGGTGAGTTCCCTTGTGCTGTGCTGCCTCAGTGGTCACTGAATTGATGGCTGTCTGGTCTGGGAGCACAGTTATAGGCCTTCCCATGAGGCCTTCCTGACTGTTGTGGCTAGAGACATTTTTTTCCTTTCCATCACAGTCCTCAGCTTTGGTGACAGACCTGGAGTGAATCCTGCCAGTCCATTACTGAAGTGTGGGACAGATTGTTTTTTCTTTCCTTCCCTTTTCCTTTTAAAGATTTTTAATATATTAAAGGCAGGTTTGGGGCTGGAGAGATGGCTCAGAGGTTAACAGCACTGTCTGCTCTTCCAGAGGTCCTGAGTTCAATTCCCTGCAACCACATGGTGGCTCACAACCATCTGTAATCAGGTCTGGTGCCCTCTTCTGGCCTGCAGGTGTACATGCAGGCAGAAAGCTGTATGATGTATACATAATAAATAAATAAATGTAAAAAAAAAAAAAAAAAAAAAAAAAAAGGCAGGTTTATTGGAAGCTACTCTCGGGCAAGTGAGTTCACTGGCCCCAAGGACCGAGGTCAGGAAAGTCGCCCTGGGGAAGTGGGGACCTAGGGGGAGGGAGAAAGAGAGTGCAGAGAGAGAAGAGAAGGAGAGAGAGGGACAGGTTATTGACCCTTGTGGGTCTCCACTTCTTGACTAATGTCCCTCCCTAGCCTCCTACTGGGTAAGAGTGAGACCTTGTCTCAAAGGTCTCTGTACTTCACTGTGGCATGCTGCCTGTGTTTAGTGAGCTTTCAAAACCAAGTAAGGACTAGTGCTGTACAGCGAAAGTCAGCCTGACCTTCAGCATGTGTTGTTTCCTGCATGGATTCTGGGTACCACCCAGGCCAAGGGAATCTGTGAGGAAGTCTAGGTGGTGAGGTGTGAAGCAGGCTGGGCTAACAAGTGCAGTGAATCTGGGGAGGTGGTGAGGTGTGAAGCAGGCTGGGCTAACAAGTGCAGTGAATCTGGGGAGGTGGTGAGGTGTGAAGCAGGCTGGGCTAACAAGTGCAGTGAATCTGGGGAGGTGGTGAGGTGTGAACCAGGCTGGGCTAACAAGTGCAGTGAATCTGGGGAGGTGGTGAGGTGTGAAGCAGGCTGGGCTAACAAGTGCAGTGTGTGGTTAAGGACCAAATGGGTACATAGACTTGCTAAACCAAAAAAAAGGAAGAATGAAGATCAGCCGTAAGTTCTGAAATTTCCCTCCTGCCGGCCTGGCCCCAGCAGCTCCTCTCTTCCCAATGACCAGCCACGCCTCTGGGCAGCAGAGCTCTACGTTGTCGTGGGTTGAAAGTCTCTGGTTCAAAAGCAACTTAACAAGTAGGTCAAATTTGATCAAAATCTGGCATGCTGTAGAAGCATACTGGGTGTGCTCAGGGGCTGCCTAGCAGCGGAGTACGAAGACAGAGGCTCTGTGTACAGTCTTTTGATGTGGGCTTGTTGCTTTGTTAAACAGCACATTAGAGTACATCAGGGAAACTCAGTCTGGAGACTCACCATGATTGTGTACCTCTGTGCTGAAGTGCACGTTACTAAAACTCAGTGTGGAAGTCTTCACCTGAACTTCCCAAAGGTGGGGGCTCTGGGAGCAGCAAAAATACCCCTCAGACGAAGCCTAAAGAGCAGACACTGGGCGTAGCACAGATGCACCAGGGCGTTACCCGCAGGGACTGAGATGGTAGGGATAGTAGACATGTCGCCACGCCTGAGGGCCAGCCTCAGTGACCGAGAAGGAGCCAGAGACAACAGTCAGGAAAGTCCTTTGACCGGGGCAGGAGAAAATAGAAGAAAAACAAAAAACAGTTCCAGCTCCCAGTGCCAGGAGCCCCTGCTCTTGCGTGCTGCTGATGTAAACATGTGGAGATGCAGCTGTGCTGTCCAGGTTGCAGACTGAGTCTTACTCTAGTGTATCGGCGGGAACAATCTCCAGGTAACCAACAGTGGAGAGATTGCCAGGCCTAGGCGGAATGGAATGGCCTGTTATATGTAATATTTAATACCACTTTCAATGTCATTATATTGTAAAATAATTTAGATTAATCTCTTTGTTTTAGAAACAAGATTTATGCTTTATCTACTTTGGATTTTGGAATTTAAAAAACGTATTTTATGTATCCAGGTGTTTTTGCATGCATGTATGTCTGTGCACCACATGAGTGCCTAGTACCTGTGTCCTTACCTCACCAGCCCCTTAGCTTTTTATTTATTTATTTTTTCTTTTATTTATATTTTATTTTTTATTTTTTTGGGTGTGTGTTGGGGTTTGCAGGGGAGCTCATCTTGTAAATCTGGCTGGCTGACCAAGAACTTTATATAGACCAGGCTGGCCTTGAACTCACAGAAATCCACCATGCTCTACCTCTCAAGTGCTGACCCCTTAATAGTTTTTGAAGAAGAACATGCACTTTCCCCAGAGTAATACTAATGGAGGGTCCAGCGAGTTGGTTCAGCAGAAAAGATGCTTGCCACCAACCCTGGTGACCTGAGTTTTACCCCTGAACCCACAAAGTACAAGGAAAGAACTCATTCACAAGTTGTCTGCCGGCTTCCACATGCACATTGGCAAGAACCTCAACACACTTAAACCCCAGACAAATCTAATTACTAAAGAATTAGACTAAGAGGGGCAGCTGTATGGTACTTTTCCAAAAGACAGACCTGAGGAGTGATCACTAAGCTAAAAATCTTATAAAGTCCATCCTTTAAAGCTGAGTGTGGTTGCACACACCTTCAAACCCAGCATTTAGCAAGTGGGTCTTAGTGAGTTTGAGGCCAACCTGGTCTACAAAGCAAGTTCCAAGACAGCCAGAGCTGCTACATAGAGAAACCCTGTCTCAAACAAACAAAAACCCTCCTTTAAATTCTTAGCGTTCTCTTTTTTTTTTTTTTTTTTTTTTTTTTTTCCTTTTTTCTCTTTTTCGGAGCTGGGGACTGAACCCAGGGCCTTGCGGTTGCTAGGCAAGCGCTCTACCACTGAGCTAAATCCCCAGCCCCTCTTAGCGTTCTCCTGTTAGGTGCCTTACATTTGAGTGCTGGGTAGGAACTCTGACCTTGGCCATGTGTTCTTGTCTACCAGATACCCAGTACCTGCAAGACACCATGAACCATGTCCTGAGCTGTGTCAAGAAGGAAAAGGAACGGACCGCAGCGTTCCAGGCCCTAGGGCTGCTTTCTGTGGCGGTGAGGTCCGAGTTTAAGGTCTACCTGCCCCGAGTACTTGACATCATCCGAGCAGCCCTGCCTCCAAAGGACTTTGCCCACAAGTGAGCATCTCTGTAGGATTTCACTGCAATTGCGCGAGTGGAGAGTAAGCACAGTGCCTCCTCACCTGAGTTCAGGCTCTTCCGGAACTACGACTGGCTATTTAGAAAGATAGATTACCTTGAGAATATGTTGGAGACCAGTGCGTTCTCCAGGCTGGCTCTGTTCTCCGACGTTCAAGTCTTCTGTTGATAGAGGAGTCCCTTGTGGAGGAATCCCTGACCAGATGCTCATCTTCTTCCTTAGCTCTAATGTGTAACAAGTCACTCCACCACTGAATAAAATACAGCACAGCCTGTGGCAGATAGAGAGGCCCAGGTGGTCCTGGGGAGTCGGTGTCAACAGCCTTGAGCTTCTATGTTTCTGTGTATGCTGTTAGCAAGGGTTGCTCTGGTGGGTACAGATGCCACCATCCTGAAACCCCACACTCTCGATATAGGGAGGGCACCTGTACATTACCCTCTGGTTTCTGATGAACACTCAGTTTGCTTCCCAACATTTACTGGGGTGCCTCTTCCTGAACTTAGAAAGAGCCCTTCCACAAGATCCATTACTGCCATCTGCTGGAGCAGTCTTTTAAATACGTGCACGCCATGGTGATGGGCTGGATCCTGTAGAATTTTGCAGTAATCTTCACATTTACTTGTGGCCAGCCCTCCCTAATAACTCCCCTCCTGGCCCCAAAGTAGCTTAGAAGTGGGACATTTTGATGTTGTTATGTCTAACGATGGCATTCCATTTCTTTGCAGGAGGCAGAAAACTGTGCAGGTGGATGCCACAGTGTTCACGTGCATCAGCATGCTGGCGCGGGCCATGGGGCCAGGCATCCAGCAGGACATCAAGGAGCTGCTGGAGCCCATGTTGGCAGTGGGCCTGAGGTGTGTGCCAGAGGCCTGTGGCCACCCAGCTTCAGTGATGGGTCTGACTTAGAAGAGAGGGGGAGGCAGGTTATTTGTGTATTAAATTAGATAGGCAGGCTAGCTCAGGCTAAACACACAAATCAGCTATGGATCCCAGTTTCATCACTCCTGTGACTCCTGTGTGATCTTACCTAAGCCAGTGCTCAGTGCCTCAGCTCTCTCATCTGAGAAAGAACAGTGTATGCTGTGTGGGATAGTTGTGGGGATTAAGTGAGAGCCCTTACTTAGCACAAGGCCTGGCATAAAGGGAGTAATTGGTAAGTGTGCATGGCTACTTTTGCTAAATGTTAATCCTGGGAAGTCTGGTTAGCTTCCCAAATCTTCATTCCCTCCCTGGCAGAATAAGGAGGCTGCTCTCCTTCTGCTTCTGGTTCTGAGACTGTCTCTGGTGGCAGACCTGCATTGTAGAAGGTCTCTCTGCTGAAAACTTGAGGAGCTTAAGCAGTGACAGGGCTCAGTCCTCTTGTCTGTGGCAGACAGTGATGCCCAAGCTGCTACTGACAGACTGCCACACCCTGGCCGAGTAGTTACTGGTTTCTGTCTCCCCAGCCCTGCGCTCACTGCTGTGCTCTATGACCTGAGCCGGCAGATTCCGCAGCTGAAGAAAGATATTCAGGACGGGCTTCTGAAGATGCTGTCCCTGGTCCTTATGCACAAACCCCTGCGGCACCCGGGCATGCCCAAAGGCCTGGCCCACCAGCTGGCCTCCCCAGGTCTTACCACCCTCCCTGAGGCCAGCGACGTGGCCAGCATCACTCTTGCCCTTCGAACTCTCGGCAGCTTTGAATTTGAAGGTAAGAAGTTCCCATGGCTCTTGCCGAGCTGTCCAGGGATGTAGTGGACCTGAGAAAGGGAGGAAGGCACCTAGATGTGGATCTGTACAGTCTTCATGACTGGGCACTAGACTCAACTCATAGTGGCCTCTCCTTCCCAGGCTCTCCTGCCTCTGCTTTATCTCCTGCGTTTGGGGCAGATAGTGTTAAAAAGCATGTTTTGCTTTGGGAAACCAACACATCAGAGGTGGAGAGTCAGGCTGGCACTCTGCCCCTCCTTGTTGTCCCACTGACCCACAGCCAGGAGGGGGTGTACTGCTTTAGAATGTCTGGCAGGGGTTTCTGGATGTCCCACTCCTGTGATCGTGTGGTGCTCTGGTCAGCTAAGTTTGGAGTCCTGTCCCAGACAGCGGCGTTCAGTCCTCTCCCCTTTTCCTTTGCGCCTAGGCCACTCTCTGACCCAGTTCGTCCGACACTGCGCAGATCATTTCCTGAACAGTGAGCACAAGGAGATCCGCATGGAAGCAGCCCGCACCTGCTCCCGCCTGCTCACACCCTCCATCCACCTCATCAGCGGCCATGCCCATGTGGTTAGCCAGACCGCAGTGCAAGTGGTAGCAGATGTGCTCAGCAAGCTGCTTGTGGTCGGCATAACAGATCCTGGTAAATCCTGTGACAGGGCAGTCCTGAGGGATCCTGGCGCTTGAGGTGTTTGCATGGTCTGTGGAGATCACCAACATTAATAATTTCATATTTAGCCATATGTCTGCTAAGGCATTAGGCTGGCTCCTATACCCTGTTGTAAAAGATAATCTATTTTTACTTGATCTCTCCTTTATTCCTCTGAATAGATTTTTCTAAATGGGGGTACAAGAGATGAAGTGGAAAAGGTGTTTCGGTATTGTCCCACTAGTTTCACAGTAGTTCCCAACCTGTGGGTCACAATCCCCACTTTCAGGGCCAAACAACCCTTTCACAGGGGTCACCTAAAACCAACAGAACACATAGGTATTTACATTACAGTTCATAACAGTAGCAAAATTACAGTTATGAAGTAGTGTCAAAAATAATTTTGTGGTGGGGGTCACCATATGAGCTGTGTTGTAAGTGCTGCGGTGCTAGGAGGGTTGAGACAACACATGAGGGTGATAGCTGTGGAGGTAGAAACTGGGAAGAGGCCGCAGGGCTGGGACCCTGAAGACTTGTTGCTCTTGCAGATCCTGATATCCGCTACTGTGTCTTGGCCTCCCTGGATGAGCGCTTCGATGCCCACTTGGCCCAGGCAGAAAACTTACAAGCTCTGTTTGTGGCTCTGAATGACCAGGTCTTTGAGATCCGAGAGCTGGCCATCTGCACTGTGGGCCGACTCAGTAGCATGAACCCAGCCTTTGTCATGCCTTTCCTGCGCAAGATGCTCATCCAGGTGGGTAATGGGGTGACGGGCAGTGAGGAGTGGACCTCCACAGTGAGCTGAGAAGGAAGCACTGAGAAGAGGGAGGGAGGAAAGACAGAAACACCTTTCGACGTTATGTTTACACCGAGAGTCTGTATTTCCCAGCTGTGGGTTACAGTTTGAGGGGTGAGTCTGTCATCAGTGTGGTGTGAGGTGCATTTTGGTTCTGGACTCACCTCTCAGGCAGCTTGTCTGTCTCCAGCGACCCAGTGTCTTGGCTTTCACTGCATCTGTGGCAGGGGTCATGGGGCTCCCACTCTTTCCAACTGGCTTCTGTAATACATACTCTTCTTGCCACTACTGGACAAGCAGAGGGGCTGTCCATCTTAACATGGGTGTGATCCTGCACGGTCCTGTGGCACTGCATTTGGTCAGGGGTCACTGGTATTCATTCTCCAGTGATGTAAGATGTCTTGGCTCCCTAGAGAGATACAGGTTGGCCTTTCTGTTCAACCTGGGTTCTTGGTTTTTGTCTTCGCTTGGTTCCTTGGCTTCCTGTGAACAGTGTCTGTTTCAGTCCTCCCGCATTGCTACGTCCTCCTGCCTTTTTTTGAAATAGATAGGTTGTGTAACACATGAAGAACTTAAACACAGAATGCCAGTATGTGCAACTCACCCTAGAAAAGTTATTTATTTGCTGTTTGCTATTGTAAAATCTGGCTGCAAAACTGAGCTTACCAGTTTAGACTGTGCTAAGTCTGGCATGGAAATACCTCCTGACAAGAACACGGGTTTGTTCATTCAGTCAGGACTTGATGCTCACCTGCCAGGTCCCACACAGCACTGCTTGCTACCAATGTCGGTGAGCAAGCTAGATACAGCTTTTGTCCTTGGAAAGTTCATAGGCAACAAGCCAGCTCATTTTCCTGGTGCTGGAGAATGTGAAATTCCATCAGATAAGTTGTCCATGTGCTGAACTTAACCCTTGAAACTTAAAAATCAGGGCTGGAGAGATGGCTCAGCAGTTAAGAGCACTGACTCCTCTTTCAGAGGACCTGAGTTCAATTCCCAGCAAGCACATGGTGGCTCACAACCATCTGTAATGGGATCTGATGCCCTCTCTGGTGTGTTTGAAGACAGAGATAATGTATGCATATAAATAAATAAACAAATCTTTTAAAAAAAATAGCAAAGAATTTTAAAAAGATTTATTTAGATGATGCCGGGGAATTGAAAACCAGGACCTTGCATGTATTTTGAAAATGCTACTACTGAACTATATCCATAGCCTTTAAATCTGAATAAGGAAGAATAGTTTTGATACTGATTGTCCCAAATTGAAATGTGTGTCTTCACTGAGTGCCTTGGCCTTTCCCTGAGGGCTGGGCACTGGACACTGGTGGATGTCGTCACAGTGGGTGGAGGCTGACTCTGCCTGGCCTGCCAGATATGGCTAGTTGTCCTCTGCTTCCTGAGACATGGTCCCTGTAGCCAGCCAGCACCCCACGCAGTTGTTCATGTATCGCTAATTCCTTTTCCTACGCTCTTGAGTGACTGGAGAAAACAGGAAGTTAGTTACCAAGTCAGCAGCTAAGACACAGGTCTTAATTCTGCTGGCCCCCTGGCTGATTGGGCTTTGCAGTGCTCACTTGAAGCTTACATTCTCTCCCTCAGCTGCACCCAGAAGCCCCGGTGTGTGGTGGCCACTACCTGACCTTGAGCTTCATCCACTGATAGGCTGGTGTCTCAGGGGTGAGAGCCAGCCCAGCAGCTCCGTTGACTAGTCTCCAAAGACAGGATTCCCAACACCTCCTTCCCACCTGTGGAGGCTCAGCGAGCTGTTTCACAGCTGTTCTAACAGTCCTTTGATTCCTTTGTCATTATTTATAGATCCTCTCGGTAATTTTGTGTCTGGACAGAGGTTTTGCCTCAGGAGCCCTCTCTACAGTCCCTTGTCTGGAAAACCAAGTCTCAGCTCTGACTGGTGTTCCTTCTCCAGTCCTGCAGGACCTCTTACTGCTGTGACAGCCAAGGCAGTTGGGAGTTACAGGTCCTCATGGTCACCGAGTGTCCAGTGGAGACTTGATTCACTGCAAGCCTGCAGTCTCCCCAGCTGCTGACACAGCTCCCTTTACACGGTCCTTCTGTCTGGTCCTCTGCCATAGTATGTTTCCTTTCTTCCCTTCAGATTTTGACAGAGCTGGAGCACAGTGGCATTGGGAGAATCAAGGAGCAGAGTGCCCGCATGCTGGGGCACCTGGTCTCCAATGCCCCCCGCCTCATCCGCCCCTATATGGAGCCTATTCTGAAGGTAAAGCACAGATGGCCAGAGTGGGATTCTCACTCTGTGGGGGAGGGGTTGCTTCAGCACTGCTGCACTGAACCAAGTAGATCATTTCTTTAGTCCAGGCTTGGGGCCAGGGCCACATAGCACCTTGAGTTAAAGAGTGGCAGGCACGTCACCAGTTGCAGGAAAGAGTCCCCTTCACGCCTCAGACCCACCAAATGGGCTTGGAAAGGAGAAGTAGGGTAAATAGTGTGTGCACTTTCCCCACGTGAAGACCAACGGGCTTTATCCAGGACACCACTGCAGGTGGGGACATGGTATCATGTGAGGCTTTCTGTGTCTAACACGTGCATCTGGAGGGATGGTGAGCAGAAACAGTTGAAAGAGCACATGAGAAACGTCTTCAAATTGTGTTCCTGCCTGGGCATACACTGGGCTTGTGTTTCAAGAAAAGCTTGGAAGTCCACAGCCCAGAGTCTCCTACATTCACAAGTTTCAAAGTAACTCACGTTTGACCTAGAGGGTCTTAGGGGGGTTTTGTTTTGTTTGTTTTCTGGTGTTAGGGATTGAACCCAGAGTTTGTTTTGTACTTGGGAGGCGTGCTGCCCTCTAGGGGTAAGGTAGCTCTCCTGCAGATTGCTGTCCACACTCATTTTCTCATACCTTCTTCTGTAGGCTTTAATTTTGAAACTCAAAGATCCAGACCCTGACCCAAACCCGGGCGTGATCAATAACGTGTTGGCCACTATAGGAGAACTGGCTCAGGTGAGGGAGCAACTGGCCTTCCACAGATGGAAGGCTGCTCTTTAGCCTGGGGAAAGGCAGAGCACTTCTTTTTCTCTTCATCCTTTTTGTTTCTGTTTTGGTTTGTCCTTATTTTCATTTAGAAACAGTGTCTCACTGTGCTGCCTAGGCTGACCTCAAACTCCCAGAACTCCTGCCTCAGCTTCTAGAGTTTTGGATGTCTAAGTGTGAGCCACCACACCCCTCCTAAAACAATGTTTTCATCCCACAGTCTCAGCCCTCTGCCATTGTCTTCTCGTTTGCAGGTTAGCGGCCTGGAGATGAGGAAGTGGGTGGACGAGCTCTTTGTCATCATCATGGACATGCTGCAGGACTCCTCTCTTCTGGCCAAAAGACAGGTGAGGGCCACTGCCGCTGAGTGTGCTGGGCTCCCCGGGGACCGGGGACCAGTTTCTCTGTTCACCACAGTGTCACCAGTCAGTTCTTGCAGAGGTTGACAGACAGTAAGAGCTTGACATTTTCTTTGAGTGTGGAAAGAGGGCAGAATCTCAGAACAAGCTTTGGCTGTCCTCCTGACCAATCATCTGCAGTTCAATCTAGGCCAAGCATCGCCCCTTCCTCTGCACGGACGAAAATGCAGTCCGCTCGTCAGAGCCCTGACTGGTCAGAGCCCCGGCTCCCGAGTGAGGAAGCAGGCTCGGACACTGATTATGGAGGCAGACAGCTTCCCCTCACCCTCCCAGCCACTGGAGGTTATTAGGGAAATAGTCCAAAGTGAAGAACAGTATTGACTTCCTTCCGTAGCTCCTGTTAGTCATTCAGGATACGAAAGCACCACATTTCTTCTGAGAATATTCTGTATAGTTCTTTCTCTGATTCTTTTTGAGCCATCATCATCTCATTCTGTAGTCGACAAGTAAGTCCGGTTACTTACTGTGTAGTTTGAACTGGACTATCGGCAGCCCTCCAGCTTCAGCCTCCCCGGGTCAGGGAGTGACTGTGGGTTCCTGCTTGATCAGCTGTTTGCGTGTCCTGACTCTGGGACTCCTACTCATGGTCTGTGACTTAACAGTCTTCCGATTGGACAAAAAGAATGCCTGTGCTTTCTTTTCCTGTACTGGTTCAACAAACTGTGGCTGTTCGTCCACCCAGGTGGCTTTGTGGACCCTGGGACAGTTGGTGGCCAGTACTGGCTACGTGGTGGAGCCCTACAGGAAGTACCCCACTCTGCTTGAAGTGCTGCTGAATTTTCTGAAGACGGAGCAGAACCAGGGCACTCGGAGAGAGGTACACAGCAGACACCTGGCCTGCAGGGACTTGAGAGAGGAAGTCATGGCAGTAACCCACCCACACTGGGCGGGACTTCCTGTCTGTCTCTGCTCTGTTGTTGGAATGGTCGTTTATGTGGGAGGTGTGGGGTGTAGAACAGGAGAGTTGTACCTCAAGTCCTGTTTTTTGTTTTGTTTTTTTTTTGTTTTTTTTTTTTTGGTTCTTTTTTTCGGAGTTGGGGACCGAACCCAGGGCCTTGCGCTTCCTAGGCAAGCGCTCTACCACTGAGCTAAATCCCCAACCCTTCAAGTCCTGTTTAATCAGATGTTGGGGTAAATGCTTAGCTGCTTCTTTCCTTCCCTGCCCAGGCCATCCGAGTGTTAGGGCTCCTCGGGGCTTTGGACCCCTACAAGCACAAAGTGAACATCGGCATGATTGACCAGTCCCGAGATGCTTCTGCTGTCAGCCTGTCAGAATCCAAGTCAAGTCAAGATTCCTGTAAGTTAGAACGAGAGTATTGTCAAGCTTGGACTCACATCCCTTCCTGACCATATTTAGAAAGAGTATTGGTCAGATGACTGAATCTCTTGGCAACTTGTGCATGAAGAGCCTGTAGTCCCTGCGTCTGCCTAGCAGGGATGTTGTACCTGATGTATCCAAGTCCTGTGTCTACCCACGGTCTTGTCAGGGTTAACAGGCTAACTTAAGTCTAGGTTACTTTTGACCGCAGGGAGAGATAGGAGTTACCCTGACACCACTGTCACCTGTCACTTTGTTAGTGCTTCTTTTTTATTTATTTCTTTTCTTTCATCCCTGGCCTCGTGGAGAGGAAGGATAACTCTTGTCTTCTCTGTTTTATTGAGGGAATTCAGGACATAGAAAGACCAGTAGCCCCCATAAACCCTGGGCCCTCTCTCTTTGCATCTCGTCTGACAATAGAGACCCCTTGCCTTTTGACGAGTGCACGAGCATGTGGGGAAGCGGATGGAATGTGAGCTCTAGGCCACCATCTACTGGGAAAAGCCTGTTTATGAGGTGAAGGTTCAGCAGTGGGTCTCCCCAGTGCTGTAGCAGAAGATGACTTAAGAAGATGAAACTGTTTGTTCACTACAATCTCTCTAGGTGTGAGTGTTCGGTTTTCTCCATCTGTTTCCTTCTCCCCTCTGGGTTAAGGAAGTGTAGCAAGCTTTTACCTTTGCACCTTGGCCATCAAGAGCAGAACCTAGGGTTCCTCAGCAGCGCCTGCCAACCAGCCCCTCTCCTGCCCCACATCTTACCTCCTCATTGCACGCCACCATTCCCAGGACAGAGTCCTTGCTGTTCAGGGTATGGCATATGCCTGCTAACTTGTCTGTATTCCCTGTGGGACTAGCCAGCTGTGGAACAGATGTTTGCCTAATTTAATTCCCTTTACTTTCATTTGGAGGAGTAATTATTTTATTGATGGTTTCAACTATGAAGTTGTGCACTGTAATGCTGAGAAGCTAGGTTAAACCTAGTAATTTAAAGAAAACCCATCATGTACTGTTTTAGGCTTTGGTGGTTTGGGTAATAGAAAAGCTAGAATGAGTTTTGCTCCTGACATGGAGAGCCTATTCATTGGTTCCTAATAGCCACTTGTCCCATACTCACAGCAGTGTCAGAATGTAGCAGAGAGAATGTATGCGTGCTAATGCCTCTGAGGGGCTTCGCTTGCTATTAGCCTGCTTAGCCTCTCATCAAAGTCCTGTCACCAATACTTATGACTCTCTTTGTCACTTTGTCCTAGCTGACTACAGCACCAGTGAAATGCTGGTCAACATGGGAAACCTGCCACTGGACGAGTTCTACCCCGCCGTGTCCATGGTGGCCTTGATGCGGATCTTCCGAGACCAGTCCCTCTCTCACCACCACACCATGGTGGTTCAGGCCATCACCTTCATCTTCAAGTCCCTGGGGCTCAAGTGTGTGCAGTTCCTGCCCCAGGTCATGCCCACGTTCCTTAACGTCATCCGAGTCTGTGATGGGGCCATCCGGGAAGTAAGTACTTAAAAACCCTTCCCTGCTCACCTCTGCTGCACTGCACCATGCAGACTTATCTGTGCCTCGGCTTCCTGACGCCACGCCCAGCTTGCACTGACACTGCCTCTCCCAACATGGCACCTAAGTGTTTAGCTGGGTCTGTCCGGTTGTCTACTTCATCCCCACTGGATATAGAGAATGAATAGCCCCGTGGAAGGGACAGCATTGCTCTGTAGCTCAGCTGTGGAAGGAACTGCAGGCCAGATTTCTGCTTGTTCCTCATGGCTAGACTTAAATCAGGCTGGGGTGGTTGTTGTTGTGTTGTTGTTGTTGTTGTTGTTGTTTGTTCTTAAGGTTTATTTTTATAAATTTTAATGTTGTGTAGTTGTGGGTGTCTGTGTGGTGTGTACATGTGCCCACAGAGGCCAGAGGCATTGGGCACCCTGGAACTGGATGAGCCTGGTGGGCGCTTTGGATCACACTTGGGTGCTTTGGCAAAGATGCGCTCTTATCCCCTGAGGCCTTTCCAGCCCAGACCACCGTTGGATTGTACTCAGGGCCTCTGACCTGCTAGGCAAGGACTCTACCTCCAGCTGTAACCCTCTCGCTTTTATTCTCAGATAAGAGCTCGGTAAATTCTGTGAGCTGGCTTTGAGCTCGGAGCCCGAATCAGCCTTAAACTTGCAGTCCTCTTGCTTCAGCCTCCCTAGTATCTGAGGAAGGCAAGACAGAATCACATTTTTAGGGACAGTACTATACAGATGAAGTCACATAATTCTTACCAGGTCTAATGGTGTCAGTCTATCCTGTTATGGTTCATTCTAAATCAGAGCATGTGACCAGTACCTGGCAGTGAGCCCTCTCATGTAAGGCTTGCCTTGCTTTGTCACTGATCAGTAATCTGAGGTCACTCTGGAGAGTGACCATGCTGTTCCCTAGCTACATTTCACCCGGTGGCTTTTAGTATTCCTTGGTAACCCTTGAGTCTGGTGCTAAGCTGGTAGCTGCATTGTGGCTTTGTAGTTCCGTGATATAAGGAGTGGATTCATGATGCCTGTACCCATGCATGCATGGTGTGTGCACCACCAACACACACACCTCACTCTGGGGTCCAAGGCATGGTGTGTGCACCACCAACACACACACCTCACTCTGGGGTCCAAGGCATGGTGTGTGCACCACCAACACACACACCTCACTCTGGGGTCCAAGGCATGGTGTGTGCACCACCAACACACACACCTCACTCTGGGGTCCAAGGCATGGTGTGTGCACCACCAACACACACACCTCACTCTGGGGTTCAAGGCCAAGTGCAGTTCCTACTATGTTAGAATGGCCCCTGGGGGTTTGTAGGCTGTGCTCTGCTTGAAAGACTGTGCTTAAGTCCATTGTCTTCCCCTCCGTGAAAGACTTAGAGGAAGGCTGTAACTTTATAAACTGCTTCCTGACTTTGTGGCTAAGGTACAGAAAGGGTGGGGTTTTGTTTTTTAATCCCTTTTTAGGACAGGATCTCTATGTGTTGCCCAGGCTGGTCTTAAATTTCTGGTCTCAAGGGAATCTTCCTACCTGTCCGGGAAGCCATGACTTGAGTTCTCTGCCGCCATGACGGGTTTTCAATTCACTTTTGTGCTTTGGTCTTAGAATTGTCAACCTCATTAGATTTTTAACTCCATTAGCTACAAATGCTCCCAGACTTTCATTCTAGATAGTTACACACTCTGAAAAATACAGGGAGTTTGGATGTTTTTCATTCTAAGCTGTAAATCATTCACTAGTATTTTCCGTGCGTCGCTGGGTCCCCCCTGCAGTGCTGTTTGAGTGGAAGGCGACTGCAGAGATCTACCCGCGGTGGTGATTTTCATGCTGACTTTTAACTGCTGTTTCGATTTTACCACTAGTTACAACTGTTCCTGTTGTAGGGTTTGAATTAATGGTTTTCAGAGTTTTTAAACATTCCTTTATAGTCTTAAATTATTAAAAGATTTTTTTTCTTTTTAACTATGAGTTGACACTGGATTTACCAAACACCTTTCTTTCGTTTTAATAATCATCCATGTCTTTTTCTCCTTTAGTGTCTTGGTATGTTACATTATGTTGAAATAAGTTCTAATATTCTTCGTGTTCATACTACTCTGGTTATGAGAGATTTTTAACCTACCAATACTGTATCTGATATTAAATTTAGAATTTTTTCATGAAATAGAATTAGTCTGTTATTTAGAAACAGCAGACTCAAGATTCATTTAGCTTTTTTCTCATTCTTAGGGGGTCTTAGGACAGCTTCAGTCTTGTCTGTGGAACAGTGGCTCTCCTAGATGATAGCACTGTCATTGTGAGGACGCTCTTGTCCTGCTGATGGTTTATATCTCCGTTTCTTGCTGGAGATTCACCGTAGTTTGGTTTGTTTATAGATAACAATTCTGTTGTATTTCTGTCTTGTATCTTTGGTTTTTTATCTCATGAATCTGTTCTTTATTATTAGTTTCCTCAATCTACTTTTTTTTTCTACTAAAAAAGTTAGTACTCCTGAAATGACAGAGCAGATAAAAATGTTTCTCACGTGAGCCTCACGACCAGAGTTTCTTTCTCAGAATCCCTGTAAAGGTGAAAGGAGAGCGCTGACTCCCTAGAGCGTCATCTGGCCTCTGTATGCGTGCTATGTGGCATGCTCATACCATTCACCCACAATAATAAACAATTGTTTTAAAAAAAACAGCCATGTCCTGGCCAGTGGGTGTGCACAGACTGACAGACAGACAGACCCAGTCAGGTGAGGCCTGGTCATGTATTCCTGTAATCCTGGTACTGATGGTGCCGCAGGATCAGCAGTCTAAGGCCAGTGTGGTCCACATGTGACTCGCAGGTACAGAGCCTTATATTAGACAAGTAGGTCTCTGTTACCCTTGTTTCTTTCTTATTTTTGTTTTTTTCTAGACAGGGTTTCTCTGTGTAGCCCTGGCTGTCCTGGAACTCACTCTGTAGATCAAGCTGGTCTCAAACTCAGAGATCCACCTGCCTCTGCCAGGATTAAAGGTGTCACCTCTGCCCAGCATAAACATCTTTTTTTTTTTTTTTTTTTTTTTGGTTCTTTTTTTTGGAGCTGGGGACCGAACCCAGGGCCTTGCGCTTCCTAGGTAAGCGCTCTACCACTGAGCTAAATCCCCAGCCCCAACATCTTTTTTTTAAATGTGTGTGTCAGGGGGAATGTTCTTGGGGAGGGAAGAAGGTGTTTGATCTCCTGAAGCCTTGTTTGATCTCTTAGAAGCTGCCCAACATGGATGCTGGGAACCAAAGTAGGTCCTCTGCCAGCTTCGTGAACCTCTTTTTTTTTTTTTTTCTTTTTCTTTTTTCCAGAGCTGGGGACCGAACCCAGGGCCTTGTGGTTGCTAGGCGAGCGCTCTACCACTGAGCTAAATCCCCCAGCCCCCTTCATGAACCTCTTAACCAAGAGGTTATCTCCCACTCCCTCTTTCCTCCTTTTAAACTCAGTCTGTTAGAACTCTAAGTTTATGGGAGGCAAACTCCCAAGGATTGCCTTGCGTAGCTGCTTTTAAAATATTTTAAACTTTCAGAGCTTGGGAGATGGTTCAGTGCGTAAGAGGACTTGCTTGTGCAAGTTTGTGGACCTGGGCTTGGGTCCCCAGCACATACATGTGTCTGTTTAACTTAGCTATCTCCACACTGGGCTGAGGCAGAGGAAGGATGGCTGGGACTCATTGTAGACTGCCTAGCTGGAAAACAGCTTCAGGTACAGAGACATGTACATATACCACTCAGAAATGACACATGTTCTCGTGTATGCAAGCACACACACACACACACACACACACACACACACACACACACACTTTACTGTTTAAACTCTGAGGTAAGGGTTTAGGGAGATTCCACAGTTGGTAAAAATTCTTTGCTATGCAAACATGAAGACCAAAATTTGGATCATCAGAACCCATGTAAATAAAGGCTGGATGGACATGGCAACTCCTGTGATCTTTGTGCTCACCAGGCAGAGACAGGGCCTCCCCACAACAAGCTTGCTAGCGAAATCAGCAACCTCCGGGGTTAATTGAGAGGCTTTGCTTCAGTGTGTAAGGTAGCAAGTAACCAAGGAAGACACACTATATCAACCTGTGGCCTCCACATGCACACCCACACATATGCATACATACCCCACGCGTGTCTTTTTATGTGCATGAATGTTTTGTCTGCATGAACGTTTTGTCTGCATGTATGCATGTGCACCACATGTGTGTGTGCCTGATCTCTTGGAATTCAGAAGAGGGCATTGAATGCCCTGGGACCTGAGTTTTAGACAGTAGTGAGCTGCCATGTGGGATTGAACACATGTCCTCTGGAAGAGCCAACTCTCCAAACCCCTCCACATGCATCTTCATGTGCAAACATACCATGCACATACACATACCCCTCAGAAATTCTTTAAGATAAAAATGACATACTGTAAAGTTGGCTGTTTTGATTAAAGTTCATTGGGTTTTAAGGCATCAGACTGTGCGGTCACTACTAACAGTCTTAAGAATGTTCCCAGAAATCACTGCGGCCGTAAACCTCCTCTCCTGGTGGCAGCCATTCCCATTCCTGCTGCGTCCTAGAGCAGCCACTCATCCCCCCGTGTCCCTGAGTGCCACTTCTCCGAAGAGTTCATACGACTGATGGAAAGATGAGGCCTCTTATGTCAGGCCTCTCTCTTCCTTTCTCTCTCCCCGCTTTTAATACAAGGTATCTTGTAGCCCAGACTGGCCTTGAACTTACTCTCTAGCCAGAAACCCTTGATCTTCCTATCCCCCTGCCTCTGCTTCCGAGTGGTTGGCTTACAGCTGTGTGTATCAGCCCAGTTCCTGCAGTGCTCGGATGGAACCTAGGAGTCTGTACACACTAGACATTCTCCCAACGAGCTCCATCTGCAGTCCTGTGTCTAGCTTACTTACTCAACATAGTGCCTCTGGGCTTGGTCCATGTAATATACATTAATAGTTTGCTCCCGGGGTTGGGGATTTAGCTCAGTGGTAGAGTGCTTGCCTAGCAACCGCAAGTCCCTGGGTTCGGTCCCCAGCTCCGAAAAAAAGAAAAAAAAATAGTTTGCTCCCTTCTTGCTGAGTAACATGAATTCTCTTCAGCATTCAGAAGTCAGTCCTTTCTAACTTTATGGTTTCTTCTTTCTCCTTTGACTCATTCACAAGTGCTGTTTTATTCCTATACTTAGATAGCATTGATTTCTACATAATTGCATCGGGTTTCTCATTCTTTGCTGTTTGCTGAAGTGGCCTGAATGGTTTAGTTGTTTGATTGATTTTCACCGATTTCTCATATGCTTGTACTTGATACTGTTATCCACAGGATTTTACATTTATCACTGTACCATGTTGAGATCTCGTGTCCGTGTGTTATGTGTATGTTAAGGGGGGGGCTGTTAGCATGTTTTGGGGCACATGTGTGTGGGGTGCATGTTGATATGTGTGCACTCACATGGAGGCCAGAGGTTGGTATCAGGTATCCCCTCCCTCTCTCTCTCTCTGTCTTTCTCTCTCTCTCTCTCTCTCTCTCTCTCTCTTTCTCTCTCTGTTTTACATACTGAGGTGGCAGGGATCTGAGCACAGAGCTCGCTGATGCAGTGAGTGTAGCTCTTCGTCTTGTGCAGTGGAAAACACCATGCCTGCCTGTATGTTCTTGGATACTCGTATTCTACAATCCAGTCCTGTGCAGGAGTTTTGCCTACTCAGCCATTACCTCAGTCCTGTATTCTTTTTTTTTTTTTTTTTTTTTTTAAGATTTGTTCATTTATTTAATGTATGAGAGTACACTGCCGCTATCTTCAGACACACCAGAAGAGGGCAGCGGATCCCATTACAGATGGTGTGAGCCACCATGTGGTTGCTGGGAACTGAACTCAGGACCTCTGGAAGAGCAGTCAGTGCTCTTAACCACTGAGCCATCTCTCCATTCCCTCAGTCGTCTATTCTCAAGTCTTTGTTAAATTTATCTAATAGGGACAGAGTACATCAGATTTCCTTTTATGTGTTGTTACTGTGTTACAACTGGGGTGTCTCTTTTGTTCATTTGAGAGAGTAACAACAGAGCAATGGAAAGATGTCCTCCAATCCACCTTGGTACAGCAGTGGGTTATTGAGGTTAGAGAAACAATGGGTGACTCCAGGCAGCTGCACCTGCAAAGACCCCACCCAGCCTCACAACTCAGGTTTACACAACTTGGAAGTGGCCACAATAGGCGAAGTCTTCCCCTTCTAAGGTTTTCTGAGCTTCTTGAGTCTTGTGAGCATTTTATGAGTTTCAGGAGTTTCCCTCTAGGAGGGAAAGTTTCAGTCCAGAGGAAACAGAATGCAGTATAAATTTTATTTATAAATTTATTTTATAAGTTTTATTTTTCATTTATTTTACAGTTTTCTTTTTACTTTTCTTTTTGTTTGGTTTGTTTATATGTTTGGTTTGTTTGGGATTTTTTTTGTTTTGGTTTGTTTTGGTTTTTGTTTTTTTGAGACTATGTTTCTGTGTAGGCCTGTCTCTCCTGGAACTCACTCTGTAGATCAGGGTGGCCTGGAACTCCCAAGTGCTGGCATTAGCCCGTATGTGCTACCACTCTCTGGTGTTGTATATTCCTGTTTTGATCTCTGTAAGCATCTTAAGTAGATTCCCAATTTTAGTGTGATGATAACTGTTTTCTCTGAGTCCTGGATTAGCCTCATTCACTGCTCTTTGTCTCTCTACTCCCTTCCTCTCTTTGGGTGTTTTGTGGTCCCATTCATCTTTATTTACTCAGTCCCTGGAGCAGCTCTGGAACATCTGAAGGAGTGGAGAGGAGCAGGTGTGCTTTGCCTCTGCAGAGTGACCCAGGATGACTTGAAGTCAGTGTCTGGCTTGCTCCCAGGCCACCCAGGTCGTTAGCCCATGAGAGTCAGCCTGAGATGGTCAACTCTTCTAGGAGTTTTCCTTCCTAGAACTCACATTAAAACTGACAATTTCTTTGTCTCCTTTTGCCAGTAGAAGGGGGTTTGGTTTGGTTTTGTAGGAATTCACTGTTTCTCTTAAAATACATCCCACTCAAGTTCTGGGTATATGCAGAAACTGTTGGATTCTGATGATCTGCTTTCTAATGCATTAATCCAGTTTTTCTCAGTGGGAGGAGGATTCAGAGATTAGTCTGGAGAGGAGCAGTCAGAGCTGTAAAGGCCTGGTTAGGGAGCAGAAAGTTAGTTCTGTTATCTGCCATATTTAAACATGATGCTACTGACTATTCTAGAATGGATCTTACTTGAAGATCAAGGAGCTTCTCTACCCGAGCCTTTTCCAGTCCCTGCTTTACTTAGGTGGTAGCAATTTCTGACAGTTTTAGGATGTCACCTGCTGGGTTTGGTGTCTCACGCCTATGATCCCAGTATGTTGGTCTAAGACAGAGGCTAGCCTAGGCTACAGAGTATCCCATTCCTCTCTGAGTTAGCTGCTTATTTTGGCTCATAATTTCTTTGAAATATCTACAGACCTAGTTAAGAACTGGATATAGTAATGGCGTGCCCAGAACCCAGCACATGAGAAACTGAAGCGGGAGGCCAGAGGGCCAGAGTTACTTTAGCTGTAGCAGACCAGGGCCAGTCTGGGCTACAAGATGCTGTCTACAAAAAAAAAAGTAAATAATTTATTACTTACAAATTGATTATATTCTAACATCTACAATGAGGTGTTTATATTTAGTTTAAATTAATTAACGTATTTATTGAAACAGGGTTTTACTCTGTAACTCTGGCTGGACTATGTAACCCACTATGAAGATCAGTCTGGCCTTGAAATCCAAAACCCACCTGCCTCTGTCTCTTGAGTGCTGGGATTGAATATTTTGGAAAGTAACAGTAACAAATTAGGGCCAAGTTACATCTGTAGTTGGCTAATAATTTCATGTCAGGTTTATCTGTTTTAAGGTAAGGCTTCTGTAGCCCTAGCTGTCCTGGAGTTGGTTATGTCAACCAGGCTGGCCTGGAACTCAGAGACCCAAATGCCTCTGCCATCTAAGTGCTGGGATTAAAGGTGTGAATTATCATGCCTGGCCTCATGACCAGTTTTTTTAAGAATTTAATGACCAAAATCCTATGCTTCTGACTCCCACATCGCACAGAGCAGTCGGTCCCCTGCTCTGATGCCTTACATGTGTGGCCTAGAGTAGCACTTGGGGACACAGTCTGTGAGTACAGTACTACTGTCTGCAGTTTACCACTGGAGGCAGGGTACACGAGGTGAGAGACAGTATAGACCAACCTCTGCCTTGAGCTCCTGCCATTCAGTCCAAGTGTGTAAGATCCTTGCCCCTTCTCCACTGTGGGTTAAGTTTACTGGAGCATAATTTCGGTGTGGGCTGCCGTGGAAACCAACCCCATAGCCTGTGAGTTCTGCTTCCTTCAGGTACCAACTTGTTGATGTCTTGTCTGCCTCAGTTTCTGTTCCAGCAGCTGGGAATGCTGGTGTCCTTTGTGAAGAGCCACATCCGTCCCTACATGGATGAAATAGTCACCCTCATGAGAGTAAGTAGAAGTTACTCTGCCTAAGCGGCTCATTTGCACTTGGGTCCAGGGATACCCAGAAATGAGTTGGAATAACAGATATTTCCTTCATGGGTCACTGAATGACTGTAAAAAACGGGGCTCGACCACCACTGTGTTGCCACTGGATTCTGAGGAACAGGGTAGATGGGGATTGATTCTGCATGCTCCCAGCTCCCAAGTACAGAATGTAAGTGTGACATCGGAAGAGAAGTCCTGAAATAATTGTTCTGCCAGAGACATTCTTGAATTATTTGCCTAGCACATAGCAAAGCAGTTCATGTCAGTATTTCAACAATGCTTTCCTACTCCCACAAAAGCCCTTCTGACTACCCAGGAAACCACACTGCAAGAGAGGAGATGGGTTGGGGACTGTTTTTTCCTAGGCCTGTGAAGTACCATAGTCACCTGTCAGGCTCTGAAGACCAAGGTGACAATCTCCAAAGACAGAAATACCATTTGACTTGACTGGTGCCCAAAGCAGGGATCAGTGCCTGGCATGTTCTAACATGTATTAAGTGAGTGCTAAAAGATGCCTGGACAATAGAAAGCCATTTACTGTTCTGTGCAATTTCACTGATTCTGCAGGGACGGTTGCTTTGTAGTTAGCTTGGTGTAGCAGTGGTGCCAATTTCACAACGGCGTTGGCTCCCCCAAAGGAACTTCCAGCACCCGGTTCAGAACTGAACAGCCCTTACATGCATAAATCATTAAGAGCTGCCATGTTCCCATTTTCTACCACGGAGGACTCAGTACAGGGAAGACTTGGCCTAATGCCTCACTGCCCAAAGATGGCCTTGGGGCAGCGAAGGCAGGAAGGAGATGGTGTGCTCAGGGTAAGAAGCTGAAGCCCTCTGAATCACCCCACCTCCCTAAAAGAAGTAGGACAATGTACAGCGGGGTGCAGCTTTAGCTCTGTCCAGTGGAGGCGAAGATGCAGCCTGTGCTCGTCCTGTGGCTGTTGATCCTGGACACTTTAATGAGCTCCCTGTAGCCCAGGAAGAGAACCGTCTTAAGCAGTGGTCTAGCCCACGGCCCCAGGCAGGCTGCTAGCTTCTGAGTACACAACCTCTATGAAGAGCCCATGATGATAGAGTTGGGAAACTTTCTCTGAAAAAGGCAGAGTGCAGTCCAAGTGAATGAACATCAGATGAACCAAGGGCTAGAAACCCACACAGTTAGTGTTGAGAGTAAACACAGCTTTTCCAGACAGCAATGTTTCCCAGCTGACAGGAAGTTAGGCAGCATTTTCTAGTTCGTCTTTCCCTTGGTTTTACTGACTGCCTATGTGCAGTCAGGGCCCTGAGACTGCTGATATGTATGTGCTGCCACCAGCAGCAGAGCGTCCCTTACTAGTCAGTCTCCTGCTCCAGAGGCCGCAAAGAAAGCTGGAGGCCCCTGACTTTGAAGGGACTTGAAATGACAGCTTTCATGGAGCCTGAAAGGCTCAGGCCAATTTGCCTCTCAGCTGGTTACAAGGCAGAATATGCAGCCATATTTGTATTAGTAATTTCTGTGGATCATCAGTACATGGAGGGACTTCGTTGCAGTGTCCAGGCCTGATGGACAGATTTTTAGGGAACAGGTATCAGTTAGGGAACAGGTATCAGGTACTGCCCAGCCAACTAAGAAATCCTGAATGGGCATGAAATCTTGGTAACCCAGAGTTGTCCTCTGGTAGAGATCACACAGCACCCCTGGTAACATATGGACAACACCAGGTCAGAATTCTTAGGGTGACCCAGCTGTAAAATTCTGTCTGTTCTGTGGCGCCCAGAACCGTTTGATGTCTATAGCATTAGCATGTCAGGTACTCTGATTGGTTTTAGGGACCAGAGATGAGTTGAAGTAGTCTCTTGCTCTTAAATAGCCCAAGCCTAACAGGACAGCCTTGCAGGGCAGATTAGCACTAAGTTGGGAAGAAGAACTACGGAGGGGTCCGACATGGCTGAGTGTGGAGCAGGACAAGTGAGACCGTGGCCTCAGAGGGCATACCAGCCAGCACTGGGGTGCTGGGCAAAGGGCTGCACAGCACAGCTTGGAGGAGTCAGGGCATCCGCATCTGGAAGTGCAGCATCATCTGTCCGTGTCTGTGGCCGTACAGTGAGAGAAGGCAAGAGGAGCTTGTCTGGGCTCACTGTGGTTTCTGCCTTTTCAGCCATCTCATTTCTAGGTTCACTGTTCGGCAGATCTGACTCTGACTCTGACATCTGACTCTGCCTTCTCTCTCCCCCTCTGCAGGAATTTTGGGTCATGAACACCTCAATCCAGAGCACAATCATTCTTCTCATTGAGCAAATCGTGGTGGCTCTTGGAGGTGAATTTAAGCTCTACCTGCCCCAGCTGATCCCACACATGCTGCGTGTCTTCATGCATGACAACAGCCAGGGCCGCATAGTCTCCATCAAGGTGAGCAGCTGGGGTCATCTGGAGAGGTTCCTGGCTGCCTCCGAGTCGTGGATGATAACTGAGCTGAGACCCTGTTCTGAGTGACATGCTGGTGTGCGGTCACCTAGCATTGGCAGTTTCATCCCCGAATATTCACAGTTCTCTCCTGATTATCCTTCTGTTTTGTCTCCTTTAATAGATTAGTCTTAGGAAAGGTTCCTCTCAAGCCAGGTATTATGTAGTGCCTGGTGTACATCGGCAGAGACAAAGCAAAGTAGCCTGTGCTCAACGTGGGAGAAGGGGAAAGCGGCACCGTAAAGAACGCAGTCCAGCCAGGCCAGGGTGCAGAGTCAGAGCTTGAGGACAGCTGTCTACAGACAGCTCCAGGACAGCCAAGGGGACAACTCTGTTTAAACAATAATCTTTGTGTAGGCCAGAGCTCTTCAACCTCCCTACAAAACTTTGAAGATTTATTTATTTATTTATTATATATAAGTACACTGTAGCTGTCAGACACACCAGAAGAGGGCATCGGATCTCATTACAGATGGTTGTGAGCCACCACGTGGTTGCTGGGATTTGAACTCAGGACCTCTGGAAGAGCAGTCAGTGCTCTTAACCGCTGAGCCATCTCTCCAGCCCCCCTACAAAACTTTGAATTTCCACCCCCTGCCCCAGCCGTGTCCCAGGCACTCGATGCCTTTCTGTATTTGTTCACCACCAGGCTCTTGCTCGCTTTTGCAGCTGTTAGCAGCGATCCAGCTGTTTGGCGCCAACCTGGATGACTATCTGCACTTGTTGTTGCCTCCGATCGTGAAATTGTTTGATGCCCCTGAAGTTCCACTGCCGTCGAGAAAGTAAGCACCCCGTTTTGCCAGGCCATCTTTGTGGGTGGTTTTTCTTTTTCAATCTGTCTTTATTTTACTTCAGAAATGTTCCAGATTATGGAGCTCCTACTGCTGCCCTCCTGTTGTGTGTATTTTGGACTCATGTCACTCGCAGGGCCTCACAGCCATTCCTCCCCTCCCCTCTGCTGTTGCTCAGGGAGCCTTCACCTGTTCTTGTTGCAGGGCAGCGTTGGAGACAGTGGACCGCCTGACAGAGTCCCTGGATTTCACTGACTATGCCTCCCGCATCATTCACCCGATTGTTCGCACGCTAGACCAGAGCCCAGAGCTGCGCTCCACAGCCATGGACACCCTGTCTTCACTTGTGTTTCAACTAGGGAAGAAGGTAAGAGGGGAGCTCTGAATGGACCCATGATTTCCTACCTCGTTCGGGAACTTGTGAACATTTCCAGTCCTTAGTACAAAGGTCAGTATGTGGGGCTCAGCCACTATTGATTGGAGAATATGAAATATTCCAGTTTTACTGTTCTTCCTTTGTTCCGCAGTTTAATCAGAGCACCTCTGTGGGTGAAGTGTTGTTCTAGACAGCACTGTAGAAAATAGCTGGAATGGAACTCAGTTGGTAGTGTGCTTACCTAGATCATGCAGGAAGCAAGCCCTGGGCTCTGACCCCAGGACTGCATAAAACTGGATGTGGTGGCGTTTGGTGAGGTTCAGGCAGGAGGGTCGGGAATTGGAGAACACCTTCAGCTACAACCCTGAGACATAGGAGACCCTGTCTGGGGAAAAGAAAAATACTTTTTTTCAAGAGGGAAGGAGAAAAGCAAATCTTCGTTCTTATAGGAAATACATTCTAGGGAAGTAAAGTGAGTGACCATCCACACACTCGGAGTGCTGAGTAAAAGTGGAGAGAAGTGGCGTCCCCACAGGGTAGATGGGAAAGACTTTCTGATGATCTGTTAAACAGAGGCCTGACTCCAGTAACCCCAGCTCCAGAGTTACCTGGAGATGCTATATACACAGGGCGAGGTGGGCAGGAAGATTTATGGCACAGCTGGAGAGCAGGACATCCCCAAAGTAATATGGGAGTCCTAACGTAGCTAAGGTAGAGATTAGACAGGGTTAGGTAGGGAGAAACTAAAGTTTGAAGCAGAGGTGTCCTTGAATTGAGCTCCATCAGCTTCCTTGTTCCTGGAAGCTTGTTGGGAATGGGGAACCTTGGGCTCAGGCTTCAGATTCAAGAACATCATGAGCCTCTGGGTACCAGTGCCCTCCATGGGAAGTCACTGTGGGCAGCACCATGAGGGCCTTGTCTTTTATGCTGAGCAACACTACAAGTCTTGGAAGACTCCGATCACAGGAAAAATAGAATGAACAATCTTTTAAAATGATGATTGCCAGTGATATATTCAGAATGGACTGCAGAGAAAGAGACCTGGGCGTGGAGGAAAGCCATGGAAGGCCACGGGGAATTGTCCCGGAGTTCCAGCTGGAGTGAGAAAGGTCTTCCAGGACTATTACCGGGAAGCAGCAGTGCTCCAGTGCACAGCAGTGTGCTGTCATCTGCTTCCACACTGAGTGTCTGTTGTCTCACTCTCCTGTTGTAGTACCAGATCTTCATTCCAATGGTGAATAAAGTCCTTGTGCGACACCGGATCAATCACCAGCGCTACGACGTGCTGATCTGCAGAATCGTCAAGGTGAGCAGGCAGGGCACTCTTCTGCCCTGAGCTCTCCAGCATCTTTCCTTTCTGGCATTTTACCAGCAAAGGGCAGGCCATTTTCTAGCCTTTCAGCCCTGGCTAGGACTGGCGGACATGCTGGAGAAGTATTTCTCAGCACTGTAGGCTGTGTGGTTTCTCTTCTCTGTATGGTTTCTGTCGAAGCGTCGCACTTCTGTCATGTGGCTGAAAAGTAGCCATGCACATAGCACAGAATTAATAAGTCTGGCCTCTGTCCAGTTAGATTTTATTTGTGGACATTGAAATTTGAGGTTCTCACAATTTTCATGAATTGTGAGGGATTAGATTTTATTTTAACCACTTGAGATTGAAATAAATTATTTTTAGCCCCTAGGCTGTATGAAAACAGGTAGCAGGCTGTGTGCCGTTTGTGCCCTAAACTGCTGACTGCTTATCTGTGCTCACAGTTTGCCTTTGCCCGGCTTCTGTGTGACTTACCCATTAAAGGTTTGCCCGTGACCCCAGCGGGGAGTTTGGGCACCATGGTTATTGGGCACAGGTGCAGTGTGCTCTTGCAGGTAGGAGTCTCCTCAGGTTCGTGTATGTTTGTAAGCTGGGCACAGCTATGGCGGTGCACGTGTTTTCAGTACATCTCTGCTTGCAGGGGTACACGCTTGCTGATGAAGAAGAAGACCCTTTGATTTACCAGCATCGAATGCTAAGGAGCAGCCAGGGAGATGCCCTGGCCAGTGGACCAGTTGAAACAGGACCCATGAAGAAACTGCATGTCAGCACCATCAACCTCCAAAAGGCAGGTCCATTGTTCCCAGGGGGAGTGGGAAGCAGGGCTGTTTTCCTCTCTCATTGAAATCCTCATCTCTTACCACCTTTAATTGACACCAGCTAATCGGCTTACTTCAGATCAATCACAGCTAAGTCCTGAGCTTAGGCCACTACTGTGTTTGTTTGCTTTGCTTTTTTGCTTACTCATTTTCCTCTGGGATTGCTGTTGCTCTGTGACAGGGTCATACTTTACAGCTCTGGCTAGTCCTGAACTCACTGTGTAGTCCAGGCCGACCTTAACTCGTAGCCACCCTGCTGCCCCGTTCTCCCAACAGGTGGCATTAAAGGTATGTGCTCCTGCCAGCACATCAGACATTTTGTTGTTATTTTTTTAGCACAGATTGGCCTCTAATTCATGTTCCTCCTGCCTCTACCTGCTACATGTTGGGATTACAGGTGTGTAATGGATTACAGCCATTTTTAATTTAGAAGATTTACTCCTTCTGTGTGTGTTTACACATGCATGCTTGGTCAGAAGAGAACCTTAGAGCCCCTTAAGTGGACTTAAGGATGGTGGCGAAGCACCATGTGGGTGTTGGGAACTGAACTCAGGACCTCTGCAAGAGCAGCAAGCCTCTTAACCGCTGACCATCTCTTCAGCCCCATTCAGCTGTAGTTTTTTTTTTTTTTTTTAAGATTTATTTATTTATTATATATGAGTACACTGTAGCTGTCTTCAGACATACCAGAAGAGGGCATCTGATCTCATTACAGATGGTTGTGAGCCACCACGTGGTTGCTGGGAATTGAACTCAGGACCTCTGGAAGAGCAGTCGGTGCTCTTAACTGCTGAGCCATCTCTCCAGCCCCTGTAATTTTTTTAATGTAGAAAATAAAGTATGTTTTGTGTTTGCTCACAACTTTAGTAGTAGGACCTTTTGTGGCAAAAAGAAAAACAAAAAAACAAAAAACAAAACAAAAACAGTGCTCTCAAGAGAACAAAGCTATTGTCTCAGTTTCTTTTCCTGCTGCTGTGTAAAAGACTCCCCCCAAAGCAACCTGAAGAGATGGGATGTATTTTTTGCTTAAAGTTGTAAAGGAACTTTAGTCCATAATGGCAGGGACAACATGGCAGTGGGAGCAGGAGGCTGGCTGGTCACATTTCATCCATACTCTGGAAGCAGAGACAGAGCAGGAAGTGGGGCTGAACTGTGACAGAGCCAGGTGAATCTGTGGGGGACATTTCTTATTCAAACCACAGAAGCTGGTAAGCCCTGATTAGCATAAATGGATGTGGGCTGTTGAAAGCAGTGATTATTTTATTTCTCCCTCTCATTGGGCTTTACTAATTTCTAGGGATCTTATTAAAATAGTCACTCCAATGTGAAATGTCTGAGGTCAGGGGAGATAACTATTTGAGCTCCCAGGTATGTCTGATACTTCCGGCCACGGACCACATTTTGAATATCAAACTTAGAACTTTGCTATTAAGTACTGAATTGTCTCTGCTGACCACAGCCTGTCTGACACATTTTGTTCATCTCTTTGAGTTAGACCGCCTGGATACAGTTTTTAAAACCTGAGGCTCGGTGTTCTAGCCGTGAGTGGCCAGGCTGGGATTCCACAAAGCGTTCAGGCTTCAGAGAACAACACAAGCAGCACATAGTGCACTGGGGCATCAAGCACTGCTAAGTCCACCACCTCACCAGTAGGTCCTCAGGCCTATGACACGGAAGCAGGCCCTGTGTGACACGGAAGCTGGCCCTGTGTGACACGGAAGCAGGCCCTGTGTGACACAGAAGCTGGCCCTGTGTGACACGGAAGCTGGCCCTGTGTGACACGGAACCAGGCCCTGTGTGACACGGAACCAGGCACTGTGTGACACGGAAGCAGGCCCTGTGTGACACGGAACCAGGTACTGTGTGACACGGAAGCAGGCCCTGTGTGACACGGAAGCAGGCCCTGTGTGACACGGAAGCTGGCCCTGTGTGACACGGAAGCAGGCCCCGTGTGACACGGAAGCAGGCCCCGTGTGACACGGAAGCTGGCCCCGTGTGACACGGAAGCTGGCCCCGTGTGACACGGAAGCAGGCCCCGTGTGACACGGAAGCAGGCCCCGTGTGACACGGAAGCAGGCCCCGTGTGACACGGAACCAGGCCCCGTGTGACACGGAACCAGGCACCGTGTGACACGGAAGCAGGCCCCGTGTGACACGGAACCAGGCCCCGTGTGACACGGAAGCTGGCCCCGTGTGACACGGAACCAGGCCCCGTGTGACACGGAACCAGGCCCCGTGTGACACAGAACCAGGCCCTGTGTGACACGGAACCAGGCCCTGTGTGACACGGAACCAGGCCCTGTGTGACACGGAACCAGGCCCTGTGTGACACGGAAGCTGGCCCTGTGTGACACGGAAGCAGGCCCTGTGTGACACGGAAGCAGGCCCTGTGTGACACGGAAGCAGGCCCTGTGTGACACGGAAGCAGGCCCTGTGTGACACGGAAGCTGGCCCTGTGTGACACGGAAGCAGGCCCTGTGTGACACGGAAGCTGGCCCTGTGTGACACGGAACCAGGCCCTGTGTGACACGGAACCAGGCCCTGTGTGACACGGAACCAGGCCCTGTGTGACACGGAAGCTGGCCCTGTGTGACACGGAACCAGGCCCCGTGTGACACGGAACCAGGCCCCGTGTGACACGGAACCAGGCCCCGTGTGACACGGAACCAGGCCCCGTGTGACACGGAACCAGGCACTGTGTGACACGGAACCAGGCATGCTCACCTTACATGTAAGGACACAGACACCAGATATCAAGTTCCAAAGGTCAGAGAGCCAGCAGTTACGTAACTGAGACTTAAATTCAAGCCTTTGAGTTCCTGGCTGTGGCTTTGGCCTCCACGATAGACTCCTCCCGAGCCTGATGTCCCCACGTACCTGCCCAAGCTGTCCCAGGAATACTTCGTGGGGCCAGGGATGGAACCTCGGGTCTCACACATGAAGTTCTCAGCCACTAAGCCACACCTCAACTCCTCCACAGAGCCCCCTTTCTGCCTGGAGAGGTCAGTGCTTTGAGGAGAGCTCCCGGTCCACTGATCCATGACCCGACAGTTTCCTCTGTCTGTCAGTTACTCTCTGTCAGACGAGTTGTGCTGTGTAACTGGTCTTTGCTTCTTTGTGGGTTCTTCTTTTCCCATTCTTTATCCTACTGCACCCCCAGTTTCACCCCTTACCACTAGATAGGAGAGAAAGGAGGATGGGGGGAGATAGATCGAGATCTGTGATCTGATTTCTTTCTCCTTTTTATCTTTGAGCACATCTATTAACAAACTACAACCAAGCCCACATGTAGGGCTCTAGCATTTATGTACCCTCTGAAAAATTCCCAAATGTCATATAGTCACAGAGACCATCTGCAGCTGGCAAAACCACACCTCTGCTAGAGCACGAGGCAGATCACAGTCAGCTGCTGCAAAGCAGCCCTATGTCCCATACCTGGAATTAAACAAAAACATATTCTTACAATATTTCTGTCTTGTTTTTAAAGAAACGAAAATTCCAGAATTCTTCCTATAGTGCTGAGCGCCCAGCTCACCTCTGCACTGCGGCGGCCCTTAGGCTTCATGGAAGGCACGTTCACTGAATGTGACAGACCTGTTCATGTTGGTTCTGCAGACTGCAATACCAACAGGTGACCTCTCCTGTGTTGCAGAGGCCACCAGTTTTACTTTATGTATTTTAACTAAACATCACTCTTTTTTATTTCCTGGAGGAAGGAGCTTCATCAGAATAGGTATGGGTCTACAAGTCAGAGCAGAATCATGGTAACATAGGGCAGAACCACAGTGACATTGGTTACCATGGCTGCACTTTGCAACAGACCCCTTAACCTTGATGGTATCTCATTGTCACCTATGCTGTCACAGGCCTGGGGAGCTGCCAGAAGGGTCTCCAAGGACGACTGGCTGGAGTGGCTGCGACGCTTGAGTCTGGAGCTGCTGAAGGATTCCTCATCACCTTCCCTGCGCTCATGCTGGGCCCTGGCCCAGGCCTACAACCCCATGGCCAGGTGAGCTGTGGAAAGCCAGAGCTCTCTGTCTGGCTCCCTTCCCTTCTTTCAAGGCTTTCCCCCTTGCCGTGGACACTTATCGTTTATAGTGAGGCATAAAACGGTCATGTAATTAATGGACAGCCAGTTGCATTAGGAGACAGCAGAAGCAAGGCATTTATGTCAGTTTTATCAACACAACTGGTTGGTTGTACATATTTAGCAATAGCCATGGGCTCCAAGATTACAGCTTTGATCATGATTTGCTTCCTCTAATTTATCTCAGGTTGTTTGTTTGTGTGTTTAATATTTGAAATGCCATGTCTAGAAGTTCTGTCTCTGTGGTGTCGGCTCACACATGCCTAGCTGATGGTGTGTCACCCTTCTACCCACATCACCTCTGAGCACATCCCCAGAGAAACTCTGGTGGCCATTTACGAACTCAGTCCCAAATTTAAGCCCTGGAGATCCACTGTTACCTCTGACTAGATAAGGAAAGCTTACTTGGAGTACAGCCTTGTAAGTCTGGTTAGCATTTCAATTTGGGGGTGGTTTTCTTCCTACCAAATTCCAAAGTTAAGCTGTGACTTAACCTTGAAGTGTGCAGTAACAACTGAGGAAGCATCAAGGTCTAAACCATCATTGCAGGGATGCACTACACTTCCTCTCCTCTCCTCTCCCACCACAGGCCACCGTGCCCAGAACAGTGGGGTGCAAGGTGGGGGTGGGCGTGGGAGGGTCCATCCATGTGACCCTGTGGCGATTTCTCAGAAACCGCTCTTTCTGTTGGAGACCAGCCAGAAGCCTTGCATACCTCCGTGTGGATTCTCTGCTGGTGCTTCGAGCATGTTGTCTTCTCTCTCTCACGTAATCATCCACTGAACCATTCTGAATATGTTTGCAAGTCAGTAGCAGATGCTGCCTTGGCCATTTTTGATCTTAAGAATTTGGACACTGTCCAGGAAATGTTCCAAGGATCACATAAGGACTGTCACTTCCTCAGTCTGTTCACTTAGAAGTTCTCCGTCTTTCTGTTCATCCCAGTGAAGAGAAACAAGGCAGAAACTGCCAGGAAACATCACTGTGAAGACAAATTAGTTCCAGTGTTCTCCTCCCCACCCTGCTCTCCCATAGTCCCTGTCTATCATGTCTGTACCTGCCCTAAAGGAGAGTGTTTCATTGCTAGGCTTGGTGACGAATTAGGCCTAAAAATCACAGCAGTTGGGAGGTTGAAGCAGGAGAATTGCTATGAGTTTGAAACCGGTCTGGGCTACAGCATGAGACCTAGCTCAAACAAACATAAGATCAATAGTCAGTGGGTACATGTGGCTCTCTTAATCTAAAGTTCCCTCCCTCGCTCACCACAGATCAGATGTTTGGTGACCAGCAGTTACTCTGCCGCCTGGGGAAGGTTTAGGTAGCATCAGCAATGCCGTCAGCAGCCCTGCTCCTTGTAACCCAACTGCAGTGCCAGAAATGGGTTCATGGTGCTTGCGGCACCCAGCAGAGGTGCATCCTTCTCCATCCCGTGTTTGCAGGGATCTCTTCAACGCTGCGTTTGTGTCCTGCTGGTCTGAACTGAATGAAGACCAACAAGATGAGCTCATCAGGAGCATTGAGTTGGCTCTCACTTCTCAAGACATTGCTGAAGTCACACAAACCCTCTTGAACTTGGCTGAGTTCATGGAGCACAGTGACAAGGTGAGACAGTGATAGGACACCAGCTGGCAGAAGGGAAGCAACCACGCACCTACCCTTGTGTGTGCCCCATCTACTGTGTCTCTGTGCTTTACTCTGTAGGGCCCCCTACCACTGAGAGATGACAATGGCATCGTGCTGTTGGGTGAGAGAGCTGCCAAGTGCCGGGCATATGCCAAAGCACTACACTACAAAGAGCTGGAGTTCCAGAAGGGGCCCACGCCTGCCATACTTGAGTCCCTCATCAGGTAAGCCATGGACACTTATCTTCCCCCACTGCTGGTCCCCTTGCCCTGGAGTCAGGTGGAGAGTTCAGCTGTGTGGAGTCTGTCACCAGGTCTGGCTGGCACATTTAAATACATGGTTACAGATGGCTGTCAGCACTCAAGCCACGCTGTCACATCTCTCAGTCCCTGACACCTCTACTCCCGTTGCCTCCCAGCCTGTGCTTTCTCGTCCCAGGGAAGTCAGTGGGACGAAGCTCTGCCCACAGCAGCCTGGGGAAGGCACATGGGTATCTAAGTTGGGTGATGCTTCTGAGCGATTAGGGCATCCTGGTTCCTGGGTTCAGGGGCCACTCACAGGCAGGGTCGGGTCTACAGACCATTGTCTTTTAGTGCCCATTCCTCTTCCTTTGGAGCTCTGAACATAAAGCATAAAGTCTGAGAGGCAGTGATCTTTTCCCTGATTTCCGTGATCATTCTTCCTCTCCTAAGATGGTTTTGAGTCTTCTGGGTACAGAAAAGGAAGTTGTTTAATAAATTTTATGCTGTTAGAAATTACAAGCAGCCGGAAACATGAGCATCAGCTCCTAGAGAACTGTTCACTTCCCAACTGAGTCTAGAGAACATTAGCTCTGGAGTCTAATCATCTCCATGGGGATGCTAACATGGTTCATCATTTAACTGCAGATAACTCAGGAAAAATCAACAGCTAGTAAGTTGCTGGGCAGACAGACCCTGCCGAGCGGAATGCCTCAGCAGCCGAGCCCAGTGCTCATTCTCCCTTTAGTAGGATCCAAAAGGTCAAAATAGAATCCTGCTTCTGCTAGATCCACTGACACAGAGAATGATGATTTCTGAAGTGCCTTGTGGGAAGTTACAGACGTGCCACCCCCTGTTTCTTAATTGTAAATCCCGTTCTTAGGGAAGCGTGTGCTCTAAGCTGTTCAGACTGCGTTCAGCTGACGGAGCTCAGGTGCCTGTGTGCCCTTCGGGTGGCCTCCCGCTCCTCCCCAGTTCCTTTCTTTGCCTCAGCTGCAGCTTTCACCCCCAGTGACGTCACACTGACACAGCCGAGTTGCATTGCAGTGCTGACACAGCGAGTTGCACTGCAATGCCGTCTTCACTAGGGAAAGTTGTTTTATTGCTTCTGGAAGTTGTTGGATCATTTTTGGTTATTTGATTTCATTTTGGTTTGGTTTGATTTGTTTTTATAGCACAGAATGAACTTAGACTGCTCCTGCCTCAATTCTATGATTATAGACTTGCCCCCACCCGCAGCTTGCTGAAGTTTAAGGAAAAGCTTTGGGCAAAGCTGCTGCTGGGAGGCTGCCCCACCCTTCACCCCCAGAGTACAGGTGAGGGTCTCTGGCTCCCCCAGGTCCTGGCACTTTGACTCGTGTGCCAGCTGTGTGCTCTTGAGTGTGTGCCTCTCAGGCCACTGCCTGAATTCCGGCCCATCTCCCCAGCAAGCCGAAGGTGCCCGGCCTGCTAACTCCCCTCCCACACATACATCGGTTGATTTCTTTTTTCCCCCAACTTTTCCTCCTTGTTAATTTACCTATTCTCAGAGCTTATAGTGATACATACACTTACTTTAACCAGTTCTTTCTGGTTTCTTGGTTTTGTTTTTAAAAAACACGTTGCCCTTTTAGCCAGATGTTGTGATGCACACTGTAATCTCAGGACTCCAGAGGCCGGCATGGGAAGCTTTTCTGCTTTGTTTCAGTCTGTTCCCTGTGTGTTGCCTTTCTTACCTACCTGAGGGCGAATTAAATCCTACATGTAATCTCCAAGCTGGGTCACTACTGAGACAATATAAGCTTGAAGCTCACCTAGATGAGAGAGTATAATCACTTCTCTGGGGAACAGTGGATTAGAAGGAAGTGGATTGTAGGAAGCACGTATAATAGCCAGTTATCCAGCGCGTGAGGACAGAGTCTGTTAGCCTGCCTATTGTGGTGGTGGTGATGGTGATGGTGATGGTGATTGTGATGGTGGTTGTTTTGAGACAGGATTTCTTTGTGTAGACTAAGCTGGCCTCAGCCGAGATCTGCTAGCCTCTCCATCACAAGTACTCGGATTAAAGTGGTGCACAACAGCCAGCCTTTTCTCTGCTCGGTAGAATGGAGGACCTCACAAAGCTGTGCGTCCTCTGTCCTATCACAGGTCATCTCCTTGTGAATTTTTCTGGTTGAGATATCTGCATAGATAAAGGACTGCATGCACAAGGACCGGGGCTCCCTGGCTGGACCTGCTTGTCAGGCTGATTGTGAGCATCCTCTGAATGGCGCTGTTATCTGTGGAACTCCTCTTGGTTTCTAAAAGGGCCCGGACAGAACAGAATGCCCTTTGTCTTAGCCACACGCACCTCTGCTTCTGGTTCCTAGTGGTGCTGTCTTCTCTCTGGTGAGAGGCTGTGGTCACCATCCTTGGTGTCACCCATCAGCTAGTACCAAAGTACCAGAGTGTGTGTGCTTGGGAAATGGAGGAGCTAGCAATGCCTTGTCCGTTCTCTACCCTCCCTCTTGCCATCTCCGAGAAGGTTCTTGGATATGGGGATCATAGTAAATGAAAGGAGAACCATCAGCGTTTGTGTGGCCTCCTTCCTCTGCACATGCCAGGGAAGCCTGTTCCACCCGATTCTCCAAGCCTTGTGGTTCTGGGCATTGTGTTCTCCTGCCTGCCTGAGGAAGTTTCTGTTTGAATAGCTCTCCCCCTGGGAATCCCTGTTTCATGTAGCTTCTTTTCTCACATTATTTCTGTGAAAAATCCCCAAAGTTCCTTCCTGCTCATGAGGGGAAGTTGATTCCTAGCAGTCGCAGAAGTTATTAGTGGGAATCATGGCTTATCTTGTACTGACTCCTCTAGAGGGCAGCTCTTTGTGTAGGGGGCAGAACCTCTGGACATCCCGTGGTGAAGGGAGGAAGCAGAAACGTGTCCTTGTAAAGTGTCCTGAGAGCACATTGGTGTGGGGCTGGCAGTGCTGAGCTCTGCTCCTACTCTGCAGTGGCTTCTACCTTTTCCACTCCTCTCCTTTCCCCTCCCATTTTTTTAGGGTGGGAGTAGGGGGTCTTGCTTCGTCAGTTTCCTTTTTTTTTTCCGGAGCTGGGAACCGAACCCAGGGCCTTCCGCTTCCTAGGCAAACGCTCTACCACTGAGCTAAATCCCCAACCCCTCGTCAGTTTCCTTGAACAAACTAATTTTGACTTCTCTAAGTGCACTGTAGCTGTCTTCACACACACCAGAGGAGGGCATCAGATCCCATACAGATGGGTGTGAGCCACCATGTGGTTGCTGGGAATTGAACTCAGGACCTCTGGAAGAGCAGTCAGTGCTCCTAACCACTGAGCCATCTCTCCAGCCCCATTCTGACTTCTTACCTACAGTTTTCATCATGTGCTCAATGGTAATAATAAAAATTCAAAAGAAAATCATCAAATTTTGATAGTATTTATTGTAAAAGAAAAAGATATTTTGAATATTCAAAATGAAAACTACAATATTTTATTTTTACAAGGAAGATGCTTCTCTATATAGCACAAGTTTTAAACCACAGCGCCATGTACCCTTATTTTCCAGGCATTTTTGTTAAAGGGGATCTGTTTGAGTCTGTTTCTTACAGAATAAGTAAAAAAAAAAAAAAAAAAAAAAAAAAAAAAAGAATGTTTTTTGATGGAGAGTGAAGGCAGTGTTGTGATCACCCAGAGACTGTGCTCGCCTCCCCGCTGGTCCTCTCTCTCTCCCACGTTAGGCCCACAGTGTGCTTTATAGTACTGTTCTCTCCCCCAGGATTCTGCCTGCAAGGCCTAACTAAGACCCTGGAGATGCCTTGAAGCAAGTCCAATCTGGACAGCTGGTCTTCAGCTCCACATTTTTTGTGTCTTAAAATTCCTATATGCTGGTTATGGTGGTGCAGGCCTTTTAATCCCTGCACTTTGGAAGCAGAAGCAGATCTCTTTAAGTTCAAGGCCAGCCTGGTCTACATAGTAAGTTCCAGGACAGCAAGAGCTGTGTAGAGAGACCCTGTGTCACAAAGGAAAACAAAACAAATCCTATAGACACAAGGAAGTGTCATGGGACCTAAGAAGGGGAAGCCCCTTCTCCACCATCTGCTTTCATTTTTCATGGCCTCTCCACGGAGGGTCACAACAGTTCCTTTTATTTTTCTTTTCCCTCATGTCATCTGAGCCTCAGGTAGGGGAAACAGGTTTCGTGACCTCAGGGTCACTGTTGAGCACAGCTAAGGGTGTGGAGGATGAGCTTCTGCTCTGTGGGCCCACTCAGTCCTCCCCTGAGGCACCATGGCACCTACTGGCCTGGTGCCATCTGCTAATGTGCACTGTTTGGTCTGTGTGGTTCTGTTGTGTGTGCATGTGCTCTTGTGTGCACAGGTGAAGTTGTGTCACGCTCCTGGATGATAAACTGTCCCCTTCCTACCTTTTGTCCACCCTCTTCCCATCCTGCTCTCCCTCCTCAGCCTCCGCCTCACATAGCTCTGCAGCAACCTTCTCCTAGGGCGTGAAGGCTTCTGGACGGATCTTCATCTCCACCCGTTTGAGGGAATAGTTGGCTCCATGCCAGCCATACCAGCTGATGCCATCCATGTGCTTCCGGTGCTCCCCCAGGCGGTAGTACACCCCATTGAGGTTGGAGTCTGTGCAGCAGTTGTACCAGTAGCCACCTGGCGTGAGACACAGCTAGTAGGCTGGGGATGCCCTCCCTAGATTCTGGCTGATTGATGGCGTTAAAGCAAAGGAGACAGCACAGCCAGAGCACCTGCAGCAAATCTGCAGCTCACTGCTGTCCTTAGTGGACCCAGCCCTCCCCTGCCTCCCAGGTCTCACCTTTTCGGAGCTGTGCACACTTGTCCAAGCAGTTGTCATTGTCCTTGTCCTTGGTGCTGAAGACGGTGTTGTTATGATAGAGGAGAGCGTCCTTCCCCACGTTGCCACTGTAGTTCCCCAGGAAGAGGCGGTAGCTGTTCAGTTCATTGCCCAACGCAAAGTAGCTGTACTCTGCGTAGCGTGCGTTGCCCTCCCAGTCCTGCCAAGGAAGAGCAGAGCCTTAGGGAAACCACAGAGGACTTCATTGCTGCAGACCCCATCCTTTCCTCACTCACTAGCCCCGCAGCTAAACCTCTCTTCAGAGGTGGAACTCTGGTAAGACTATTACAGGTTGCCATGTTAGCTAGAAGTCAGCATAGAAAGGTCTGAGACCAAACTTGGGTCTGGGTCCATGTGGCCTGGATCGTTCTGTCTGTAACCCTTCATGCCTCTGTCTGAAGGGGCAGATGTGTGATTTTTGTTAAATCTCACTCTGAGATGCTGTAGGAGTAAGTAGGCTGGCATCGTGCTTGAAGCCAGCTAAAGGGGCCACCACGCAGCCCCAGTGAGGCTTGTACTTAACAAGATCGCAGAGCAAAGGAGATGGTGTTTCCATCCCAGTCGCTATGGGTCTTCCTGGACCTCGGTCAGCTGCAGTTCAGTTTTGCTTAGAGATAGAAATAAACTGTCCAGGGACACTGCTGCCCTGACTCTGCACACCTGAAGTGAGCAGACTGTGGCGATGCCTCTGAACCCTGTGTGCAGTAGGCCTGGGCCAGTCAGGCCTTACAGCTCAAGCTTACCTCCAGCTCCACACGAAGCCTTGTTGGCTGCCTGGTAAGCCGGTGAATATGTTCATTCCCTAGCCAGAAGTCGCCTCGAATGCTGCCAAACCCTTGCTTATACTGTTTCCAGTCTTGGTAGAAGGAGACTAGGCCACTCTTGCGCCTCTGGATGATGGTCCAGCCTCCTCCTGAAGTTTCCATGTCACAGAACACCTAAAGCAGAAAGGATCCTCTGGGCAGGTGCAAGGGCAGGGGCAGGAGCTTAAGGACAGACTTCCAAACCTATGTGCTGTACCTGTTGTGTTAGTGGTCCTTGTGCTCCCTGCATAATCCAGCAGAGACACTGCCCCCCAGTGTGGAGGGCCAAGGGCACAATGGTTACCTTGGGAATGAGTGTACCTGGGGCAGGGCCGGCAGTGTGAACACAGTGTAAGTGGGAAATGAGGTACTTCTGTGTGTCTCCTCCTAATGACTTCTCTCCTCTCCTAGAGAGAGATCTGAACTCATTCTATGTCGCAAGAACTGGGACAGTCGATGTCTGACTGATACTCTGCCAACGGAGGGCGGAATAGAGGCAGAGCCCCATAAATTGAGCTTCTCACAGCTCCATCATAGGGCACGTTTGCTTTTTAGAATTTCCCTTTCTGTAGACCAGGGTTGTCCTGTTGTCACTGTGCCTTTTAAGGTGGAGGACAAAGAGTAGGACATGGCACTGTTGACCTCACCTCTAACTCAGGGCTGCCCAGGAACTCATCTGGAGGAAGCTTGTACACTCCAGAGATTCGGTAGTTCTTCTGGTACAGGGAGGAACAGTCGTAGATGGCATCTGTGAGGGGAACAGAGTGGACAGAGATTCAGGCCTTGAGTTTGGGGGGGCATGTCTGCTGCATCTGAGCTGGGTTCAAAACCGAGACTTTATTTCTGCCCATGGTGCCTGTGGGTAGTTCCCCCGAGGTATCGAGTTCAAGAAGTGCATCAGGACCGAGGGGGATGTTTGGGCTTCCTTGGTTATGAGGCCATAGAGTAAGGAAACTCTTTACCTGTGCCAAGGCACCATTAAGCAGGAAGCTTCAGGCTAAGTCTATATAGGACATCCTGTTGTGGTGCTAGGCTGTAAATTCTGGAAACAGTAATAGGATGGTCTGCAAAGGCCACTTGGCAGCTACCCTAGGAGAAGCTTCAGACTTCTTGAGTCAGACCTCAGCTAGAGGCCAACTCCTGAGTATCTCGGGGAGTTTGGTTTGGTGGTGTTTCTCAGCTAACAGCCAACAGGTACTCAAATTAAGGGAGACAGATTTGAATCTTATCCCTCCCCAATCTCACATCACTAGACGTTCAAATGAAAACCAAAACTCCAAGCAGCCCTTTGAGACTGTTCCCTGAAAGTTTTGATAAATCAAGGTAATGAGGTTTTCCCACTTCCCCTTGGGCTTGATTTGAAAGCGTCTGTGGCTGCCTTGCAGCTGCTGCTTTGTACTGAGGCTTCAAAGACGCAGCTGTTTGTAGTAGAGTCTGTGGCTGTTGTCCACAGGATACTTCTGCACTTGTCTTGGGACTTTTTCCTTGGTGCCCCCTGGGCTGGAGGCTTAGGGGAAAGCACAGGTGAAAGTGGGAGATTCCAAAGTGCCTGTCCCCTCAGCAGAGCATGCTGGGAAAGGGGAATGTGCTATACCTGCCCTTCCTCCTGCGACTTCTAGGAGCAAGAAGTGGTGCAGTCAGCCCTGCGTCTGGCCTGGTTTACATGACCATTTTCATCTCACAGAGCAAATAAAGACTCACTTTTTTGGTAAATGAGAACCCCTAACTTTCTGTTCTCAAACCGAGGTCAGGAGAACTACGCTTTGAAATCATTTGTATTTGTTTAACCAGCTACCTTGGGCAAAACTTCTTCTTTGTCTGAACCAAGGGTAGCCAGGTCTTACTCAATAGGAGCTAATCATGTCTTCTTGACTTGGGTTATTGTGCAGTAAGCATTAGTAAGAAATGCTTCATCTATAAAATATAATCATTCCAAATGTTTTCCAGTAACCTCAGAAAATTAGATCTTTCTCTGAGCAGCAATTCATCTCTTGGCTCATCTGGGCCAGGTTACCCAGCAACTGACTGTTGTTTTCCCGAGAACTCACTGTGTGTGCCTTCCTTATTTTCAGCCACTGAAGTCAGCACTTCAGCAGCACCTTCATTGTTCTCTCTGTTATTTGGGAGAGCTGTACTAGCAATCATGGGAGAAAGTGGATCAGAACTGTACAGCACCAAGTGTCTGTCCTTTGTTGAATACAAAGGTTTTCTTCAAATGGCTACAGGCTGTGATATCCTGGCTAAGCTTACAGGACATCACTAACCCAAACAAAGATGGTGCATCCCCAAAAGCCCCCCAGAGTTGTGCTGAGTGGGCAATCCAGAAGCAGACTGGAACCAGGAGACTTAGCAGGAGCATGGTGAGGGAGGAGTGTGGGGACAGCGCTTACCTGCCGAGGTCTGTGTGACGGTCTGTGCAGCCTGTAACTGCATGATGTCGATCTGGTTGTTCATCTCAGAGTACTTGCTCTCAGCAGTGGTGAGCCGAGACTCCATGCGCTTGCTGCTGCTCTCCAGCTCCATCACCTGCATGACCACACTGACCCAGTCGCTCTCCTGCTTCCTGCTCAGCTCACCCAGCAGACTGCTGAGGTTGGCGACCTGGGCCTTGAGCTCCCTCATCTCCTCACAGCAGCCGGCTGCTTTGAGCTGTGTCTTGCGTTTATGAGGCTTCTGCAGCCACACGGGGCGACTGACAGAGGCTACCAGGAGAATGCATAGCCAGGTGGTCCTCAGCATTGTGTGCAGGCCTCTGGGGCAGGTCTTCCTCCTAGAGTCTGTATTCAGCAGAACTAGGAAGCTTAGTGTTTGACTCACAAGGGCAGTTTTCTTCCTTCCTCGTGGTCTCCTTCCTCTGTGTGCCTTTCTTAAAGCTGGAGTTTCTGAAACGGAGCTTGGTGGGTATTTAAACACTTTTCCTTCCCAAGTCTGAATACCCCACCAAGGCAGCATCTTAAATATTGTTGGTGCCTGTACCTCCACCCCTAGGGCCCTGTGTGCTAAAGCCCCTCCCACCTCATCTGGGAGGGTCAGGTGCCTGTTGGGTGAAGTCAGCACAAACCTAGGCCAGAGGAGAGGAGGAGGAGGATGGACAGGGCGAGTGTTTGTTTCCTTGTCTGTACAGTCTGTGTGCTCAGACGGGAGCTGTGAACGTGTTTCCAGTTGTGCCTAGTAGATTATGGCCTGCCAGCCACTGGCTCAGCTCTGTCAGCAGACAGGCCAAGTGAAAGGCTTTCCCAACTCCTGTCTGAAGGTTATGTAAGACTGAGGGCGAGGTAGCTAAAAGGAGCTGGAATGGAGACTGCTGAGCCAGGGAGGCTGGCTAAGGTAATCCGTGCTCTTTACTTAAGGTTCTGGCTTATGTGGGCTAAGCCGAGTTCTCACAGGACTGGATACGTCCTTTCTGGTCATCATTCAGTGTTCCACAGAATCCTATTGAACTTGAATTAGAGGTTTGCATCTATGGAGCTGTCTTCCTTTTTACACATTCTCCTTCCTAAAAGATCACTCAGCATTTTACAAGAGTTGTCACAGCACAGGGCAGAGAGGAAGACTCAGCCATGCCAGACGTGGTCTGTAGTTGGTCATCCACACTTCTGTCAGCTTCTGGGCAGCAGTGAGTGGACTTGACCTTTACCCGAGGTTCAAACTCAGAAAAGACTCCTCATCACCTAATAAATGAAGATTAGAAATCTAGGTTCTCTCTCTGTCTGCAGTGTGGTTTGCAACTTGCTGCTAGCCCCCTGTACCTACATACATGCTGTCTGAGAAAAGTAGTGTTCACACCTTTACTTGAAGGGCACCGCTCTTCTAACACCCTGTAAAAGATGGGACTTTCCCCTAAAACTGTACAACGCTCCCTCCTTCCCTACGGCAGGAGCTCTGCCTGACATAGTGTGGGTCCCACGGCTCTTCCTCCCTTAGCCCCGCCCACCCAGCCTTTCCCAGATGAGTCTCTGGCTCTTGGAAAGTGATTTCTGTTGAGGCAGCTGGGGTTACTCAGCAGGGTCACATTTCTGAATGAAAAGCAGTAGGCGCTCAGGTAAGCCACAGCTCGTTCCCTCTCACCTCCTGTCGGGCTTGCCTCCTTGGGCATCAGGTTGTTACTAACATCTTCTGGGTTACCATCTCAGGGGCTCTGACGGGAGGTGGCACTGTGCTAGTCCCAGCTTTTTCTTAGTTTTCTCAGTGAGCAGCTACATTAGCCTTTGTTAGTTTAGCAGGGCATCATGGCCTTTGCTGGTTCCATGAAGTTTATTCGTGTTTAGCATCAATGTCTGCTAAACTGTGGAGCTCTTTAAGGTAGTCTCACGTCTGTGCAGTGACGCTGTGTGCCATATGATCATGTAGGAAGCATCCTAGCTGACCCGGCTGCCCTAGAACTGCAGTGTCTTGTGCAGAAGACAGCACTGGGGCAGGCCAGCCTTTGCAGTGAGCGTAGTGAGCCAGCTGGGTAACATTCAGGTGACAACGTTCACATTTTGATCTTCACCTCACACTATATGTAAAATCTCAGTCCTACATTTAAATTCTGGAGGTGAAAGGCGAAACCGTAATGCATTGGTGTAGGGATTGCCTTCAGCATCTTGAGATAAGCCAGACACCCAAAGTGCCAACATCAGGACAAACATGAAGGTGTGTGGGCCAGTGTGGTGGCTCTCCTCTTCTCCCAACACTGAGAGGCAGAGGCAGGAGGGTTGTAAGTTTTTGACCACCTGAGCTACACTGCAAGTATTACATAGCAAGAGCTACATGGTAAAATGAAAAGGAGGGACCAGAGAGACCGCTCAGCAGTCCTGGCATCCTGAGTTCAAATCCCAGCAACCACATGGTGGCTCACAACCATCTATAAAGGAATCTGATGCCCTCATCTGGTGAACATACAGACAGAACACTCATATGTTTAAAAAAGGAAAGAAAGAAAGAAAAGGAAAGGAAATAAAAGAAAGTAGTCATTTCTTTTCAGCTGGCAACCCTGAGAAGGGGTGTGAAGCCAGGCAGTGTTTGCAATATGTGCTCTTGAGTGTACCAGGTCCAGGGGGTATAAAGTTGTCCCCACCCAGCAGAGCATGGGAGCAGGCCAGGGTCACAATGGAGGAGATCTGAAAGGCCCATAAACACATGCAAGGCTCTGCCATCTCATTGGTCAGCATGGAACTCACATTTCAACCATAGCAATGCACCGCTACATACCAGCCAGGAGGACGGGTGGAAAAGCTGAAAATACCAAATGATGACAGGAAAATAGATCGGCTGGGTTTTCATGTACTACTGAGGGAACCATAAACAGTGAAACCAGCATGGTGTCTCCCAGAGCTGAGCATAGCCTGTGACCTGCAAGCACATGTACTCTGAAAGATACATTGAGGGAAATTATGGTAAGGCCATTCACAATACCCACGCTCTGAAATCCATTCAGACACCCATCAGTGGCTCATGGCCTACTGTACTGCCTCATCAGTAGAGTGGCTGTCCCATGACAGGAAGGGAACCTGCTATGGCGTGCAGCAGCACAGTGTGTGACCAAGCAGAACACTGAGCGGTCACATAGCCTTCAGTGACTAACAAGCAGTGCTCGGGAGACAGCTCTTGATGCTCTGACAGAGGGCCAGGGTTGGTCCTAGCATCCGTATGGTGGCTCACAACTGTCCATGAGCCCAGTTTCAGAGGATCCAGGGCCCTCGTCTGACTTCTGTGGGCGCATGAATGTGCATGGGTGTCTCCACAGGCAAATCACTCATACATATAAAAATAAACAAATCTTAAAAATAAAAAAAAGACCAACAGGCTAAGTGTTAGAAGTAGGTGACGGTCACCCTGGGGAATGGGATGGTGCGGTAGGAGGTGTCTGGGAGCTGCAGTGCACTGCCCTGTGATTCCTTGGTCTAGTGTCCCAATTATGTCTTTCCCTTGATATCCATCTACCCGTGCACTCAGGTACGTTATTCTAGAAGTTTGTTTAAAATGGATGACACATATAAAATGCAGGAACTGCATACAGTGCCTGACTGGAGGAGGCAGCTCATGGGGATGAGTCCTGCCTCCCAGCCTGGCAGTGGTCCTGGTTGTGGGTTTTTGTATCTGCCTGTAAGTTCAGGAAAGGACAGGCCTTGTCTGTTTGTCTGTTATGGTAGCTGCATCAAGCACTTAGCAGGAAGCCTGCGGTGGAATACCTTACCGGAACTTGTCAGATGAGGTGGGACTCTAGGGGACATGTGCTTCCCTGATGCCTGCTCTGGGTCTTACATGCTCTTTCTGACTCTTACATTTATCTTGGTGACCTTGCAGTACATGAGTGGTGACACCACTGGCCTCTCCAAATGCTTTGGGACATTTCACTATCTGTAAGTCCTGCTACCCAGGTGTGGTATGTCACTTCTCTATCCTAAGCTATCCTTATCAAAAAAAAAAAAGTCTTCTTTCCTCTGACCTCAGAAGGGACATCAGTATTCCTACAGTGTGGCCCTGTCCCTAACAGGATGTATGGCTAGCCCGTCTTGCTTTTACAGAAGGTGTATCTAGAAGCTGATTACGTCATGTCAGCCCATTTGTGTTTCTCAAGTGCATCCACTTGCTAAACAGAGTCCCAGATCTTGGCCATCCAGAAACCAAGATAAGACTTCACCCAAAATCCCCAGTGAGTTTTGCATCCAAACAGATCAGACTTGCTTCAGGTTGACCTTTGGAGCCCTCCACCCCAGCTTCTTTCTCCGTTTCTCTCCAAGCTCCGCATTTCACTCTGGATAGGAAGAAGCAGGAAAGGGGAGAAAACCCTCCAGGTAGCCCCAGAAGAGGGGCAGTGCTCGCTGTTGCAGAGTAAAAAGATAACAGCCAATTTGTCAAGAAGCGCTGACAAAAAAGATAAAGTTGGAAGTAATTAACTGGCTGACATGCTGGGAGCAGTGTGCCTGCCAATAGCTCCCTAAATCAGCCAGAGCCTTGGAAACGTGACAGCCATTTGTCACTTTTACAGCCTGCCTCTAACAGGCCCTCAGTTGGAAACCTGACCCGCACAGATTCTGTGCTGTGACTGAGGCTTGAACCAACCTGGGCCACATGCTTGGTTGTTTTGGGTGCAAGGCCTGAGCCATCCAGGAGGTGCCTGCGAGTAGTAATGCCCAGCTATCGGCAGGCAGTTCCAGAGGCAGTCCTTCCAGCTTGCACAGGAGTGTCACCGAGCAGAGTCATGGAGTTGTGAGTACACATTCAGCTTTCCTTGTGTCCTAGACCCACCCAGTACCACTGTCGGCCCCCCGGATTCTCTTGGTGGTGGTTTGTTGCCATAGCATTAAAAAGAATTATAGAGCGATTATGATAGCCCGCACCTGAAATCCCAGCACTGCACAGGTTGAACCAGGAGAATAGAAAGTTGAAGGCTAACCTGGGTGTGAAGTATCTTAGTAAAGATTCCTGTTTGTGCAAATGCAGGAGCATTTGCTGGGCATCACTATGTAGAATAAATTTAGTATGTATAGGTGGGATTATTTTGAAATTAAAATTATATAAAAATTTCCCTACCCATAATATTTCTTAATTTGGGATGGGGAAGACTAGAGACAGAATTCAGTGGAGTAGTATTTGCCTAACTCATGTGTAAGGTCCTGGGTTCAATCACCAGCAGCTTGGGCCATCAAAAGACATGTTTGTCTCTCTGTCTCCCTTCTCCACCAAACCACAAAGAAGCTTTGTCAGGCGTGGTAGCTTATGTCTGTGTTTCCAGCACTCTGGCTGACACATGAATATCACTGTACATTCGAGGGCCAGCCTTGGCTTCATAGGAAGACTATCTCAGAAAACCAAGTAATAATAATAAAATAAAAATGTTATAGGGGAGTCACTCAGCCTCATGAGCTTCTAAAGGGGAAGTTCTTTATCCGCCTTCCTCACCTAGATGCCTGTTAACCAGTTACTCTCTTCAGCCACGAGGATCTCGTGCTCTGGCTCACTGCACACTGAACACACTCTCTGGTTATGACAGACATGTGGTAGCTGCCCAGAGGGAGGGACAGGAATGCTGTAGAACTCCTTCTGTGGAGACTCTGGGATTAGGACATCAGGAACCTTTGTGAAACATCAGAAAATAGCCACTTGCTTTACATTAAAATTCTTAGTTTTGATTCACAGTCCTACCTCAGCTTCCTGAATGCTAGGATTATAATCGCGTGCTCCTTTGCCTCGCACACCACCTTTTTAAAAAGATCGATTTCTGTGTGTGTGGGGCGCGGGGGGTACACACACCTGTACACACCTATAATATAAAGACCAGAAGAGATCCGGTGGCCTCTATCACTCTTCACTGTCCTTTTGAGTCAAAGTCTCTCCCCGAACCTGGAGCTTTTGCTTTCCTCAGCTAGGCTGGAAACCAGCAAGTCCCAACCATCCATGTGCTCCACTCAGAGCAGTTATAGCATGCACAGGGCACCTGGCTTCAACCATTCTTAAGTCATGGTAACATAGATCCCCAAGAGTTGCAAAAGGGGCCAAAGTGTCCTAGTTTGAATGTCTGTGACGGGGTTCGTCTTTTCTTTCTTTTTCTGTAGGGGAAATGCCAAAGTTTTCTTTTCCTAAGGGTGTGTGCGCGTGTGCGTGTGTGTGTGTGTGTGTGTGTGTGTGTGTGTGTGTGTGTGTGTGTGTGAGAGAGAGAGTGTTATTAGCACATTTGTGCAGTATCACACACATGGAAGTTGAGGACACCTTTGGAAGTCAGTTTTCACCGTCCACCATGTGAGGTCTGGAACTCAAACTCAGGTCATTAGACTTGGTAAGGAGCCTTTACCCACTGAGCATCTCCTTTTTCAGGCGATTAATTCTAAGACCTTAGAGTTTCCTAACACATTCCTTCCTGTCTGCACTTAAATGACCCCATCTCACCTCTAATGTGTTAGGTTTCACATGTCCTTTGCTTGCTGTCTGCACTGCTGTCCTTCTGTCTTGAAATTAATCTATTCCAGAAAAGATGATCGGGATCAGGGACTTAGCTCACTGGTCTAGTGCTGGCCTAGCAAGTGCAGTGCCCTGGGTTTGAGCCTGCTCAGGGGAGAAAGTGATTGCTGCTGCAGTCCCTGTACAGACCATTCTCTAGTTCCACCACCATTGAGCTGCCTGATGAAGACAGCAGGGTTAGCCAACCCTTTCATCCTGGCTCTGTGGAGGCATCAGCCCATTCTGATGTTGATCCCGGGTTGGGCACCAAACTGAGAGTCAGTGCTGGGGAAAGTGGCAGGGGAGTCTGGAGCAGTTCTGTTGCTACGATGAGGTGTGATGAAGCAGTAGGGACCCAAGGCAGTGTTCTGCCCCGTCCACTGTGACTTGTCAGGACACCCCGTTCCACCCGTCTCCCACCATCTGTGCTACACATGTCATCAGTACGGTGCCAAGGGAATTCAGAGAATTCTTCCTTGACAGGGAACCAAGAGAAAGGCCGACAGCAGTCTGCCTTAGATGGCAGGCCCAGGGCCATGTGGAAGCAAGCAGTAACATTCTCATGAATTTCTGGTGGAGCACCAGGGAAGCCCGAGCACTGCAGATGTAGCACAGATGCTCCCGGTCTGCTGGGCATCCCTCGCTTCAGGGTTGGTGTGTATGGCTCTCCCTGCACTTTGTTCTCAACTGCCCTGAGGTGAGTTCCAGGTCAGCCAGGGCTACAAAGAAAGACCCTGTCTTGAAAAACCAAAAAAAAGTAATATCAAATTAAATTTAAATTAAAGAAAAGGCACGGAGGGCCAGGTTGAATGGGGGGATCACAGATGTCCCTCTTGCTACACTGGAGTCTCAGTCATCATTCTACTGTGGCAGCAAGGTGTTCTCTCACCTCAGAACCTCTCTCCGGAGTCACCAGTCTGCTCTCCCAGCCTCAGGAAGCAGCGCCCGTGTGCTCTGGTCTGAAGGGCGCTGGGGCAGCGTGTCGTCTTGCACACAAGGCCCGTCAGCTCCAGAGATGCTTTCTTTCCTCAGTTGGCAAGAGAGCATCCCCAGTCCCTAGCTCTTGGATTCAGCCACAGTTTAAAACGACAAGACCAGAATGAGTAAGCTCTTTCCCAGCTTACTTTTCATTTCCTGAAACCAGGTCTGTTTGTGAACTCTGATTTTATTTGCAGGTAAACAGTTCTGACTTGGTTTGTAGATTCGTAACTATGTGAGACAGCAGTGAGCTTTGGTCCCTCTTAGCTCAGAAAACTCTTGCGTTCTGGCTTCAGCGTGGGTGGTGTGGAGCATGGTGGGAAGTCCGACTGGCCTGTCATCTCCGCCCACCGTGGACGTGGGTGGAGAGTCTGGAGGTGCCTGCTGTCGTGTCTTCCACCAGCACCAGCTGGTTTGTAGTGAGCATTACTCTACCACTAGGCCGAGTCTCAGATCAGGACACACGGGGAGGGCTTATGGAAGGGGCTTTGGGACACACCCAGCTGCCAGGAAGTGGGTATTTCAGAGCAAAGGTCACTTCTTCCCAAGAGCAGAACACATGCCCTATTCTTGTATTCTCATAAAGTGACATGCATGATGCACAGACGGCCAACAGTCAGGCCTTGGTTCTCTCCTGCTACGGTTGGTCCCAGGATTGAACTTGGGTTGCAAAAATCTTCTCACCAACTCTAAGGTAGCTTTGAAATGGTGGCATGGCACTCAGCAGACCATGACCTCCTTTCTTTGTGTAGGAACTGAGTCTGTTAAAAACTGTCAGCTTTCTAGAGCTGAGATTCCACACAGAAATGTAGTGCCTGCCACGTGAAGTGAGCTGTCACAGTGCGTCGCCCCTAAGGTGGGGCCACAGAAGGTGAAGGGAGCATTAAAGCCTCCACAGCACAGGCTCCCTGGGTCAGGGTTTGGGTGCTACAGACCGAAGATCCAGACTATGAGCTTAGCTGGTTGTGCCCACTCCTTCATGGCTGTCTCTCTCAAGGTGATTTTTCAGTGGTTTTCCTTTCCACCACCCAAGAACAACCCGTGGGGGCAAGAAGCATCCAAACTCCATGGCCTTGTTTAAGGCCTGGGTTCTCCACTGTGTCCACCATGCAGCACTTCCTCTACCCATTGAGCCCCACCACCTAAAGGCTGGCACACACAGTGTGGGTAACTGCACACGTGATTCGCTTTGACATCTGAAGGGGTTAGGACTGAGGAGGTCTCGTTCCATGCACAGTGCTGTGCTGGTCTGTCTGTCAGCTGTGCTGGTCTGTCTGTCAAGGCTGCGTTGCTGAGCTGGCACTAGTGAGACATTGGTCTTGTGTGTGCATTAGGATGCCGACTTGTCACTTCCCGATTCTGATTAGTTGTTGTTAAAATCCCTTTTGTGCATAATTAGTGGCAGAATGGATTAGGCAAAGGCATTTTATGTGGTTTTGGTTTTTTGTCTAACCACAATGTCAGTGAGTCTCAAAGCAAGCCAAGTACTTTGTAACGTTTTATAGTTTGTTCTTTAAATAGAGATGTTCCAGAACACAAGATTAGAACACAGCTGCTAAAAGTGGTAAGATGGTGGGTTTTTGTTTGTTTTTGTTTTTAATCTGTTTCTTATAGTTAGCACTCTAGTTAGATCACTTCACTTCCTTGTCAAGACAGCTTTTCCTACCAGGAACTCCTCTCGCCAAGGCCACCTCAGGAGTCCACTGATGAACACTGAGAACATAACGTTCCATGAATCGAGGAGTGTGCACCAGCTTCCTTTTTCTGTTGTCTTAGACTACAAAACTATTACTTTGTTAGAGAACTACATAGTGAGAGAGGTGTACTGAGTAATGTCTGTTAGCAGTGCACTTCACCCTACACGTGACAGTGAACCACTGAGGTGAGGGACTCAGCGTGCTGTGATGTGCATGCAGAGAGCAGCCTGCCATTCCCAGGAGTCCACTCTTCCTGGTACCATGTGGGTTCTGCTGTTCAAACTCAGATCCCAGGCTTGGCAACAAGTGCCTTGAGCCATCTGCCAGCCCCTCCCACTTGTTAATAGATATTCCGGGGTTGGGGGATCCTAATTCAGTCCGAGTCTAGGGACTTGTTGCCTTTCCTTGACTTGGTTTCCTCATTAATTAATAAGAGGGAACTAATCCTAACCTTTCTTTTCCAGTTTTCTCAGGGATGTGAGGCCAAAGGAAATGATTGGAAGGCTTGTTAGAAATGTGCTCTGTAAACATTCTATTATTACATGCCCAGATGTTAACTTCTCTAGCCCATCAGATTTCTGGGCAGTTCCTTTCAGTTTTATTGGGAAAAAGGTGGTGAAATTAAAAAAATATTAAAAACAGCAACCTCTTGCCATATTACCACATGGAACCCAAATCCTGAAATTTCCCAAAACCACTTAAAAATTAATTCTACTCAAGTGGACAGTTTGTACTCTGCAGTAAACTAGCTCCATGTTGGTTTCATCAGCAAGGCTCCCGAGTCCATGTGTCACGTGTTGGTGTTTGCTGCCCCATAACCAGATACAGCCGTCACTGCTGCCCCCGTGCTCTCCCCGAGTCCCTGCCTTCCATACCAGTAGCAGGTCGGTCTTAGGACTGGCTTAGTTGCACAAGTTCCTCTGAGACTACGGGGCTGCAGCTCTCAGGTCTCCTGCTTTCAGGGCCTCTGATTGCTTCTTCACTCTAGGGACCAGGCTGTCCAGTGGCACTGCTCCACGCCCACACACAGTACAGGTCTCCAGTCCTGTGGGCTCCAACACCACCTGCAGATGACATCAGTAAAGCAGAGTCCCAGGGCAGGGGAAAGCATCATGTGCTGATGGCCAGCACTAGAAACTGTGCTTCTGCAGGCTGACTGCAGAGGGAGGGAGGGAGCTGTCCCTAGGGGAGACCAAAGAAGGCTGTGCACTGAAAATAGTGGGCTCAGGAAGGCGAGCTGTCAGCGTGAATGGAGAACCTAGTAATTATGTCATTTTTAAAAATACTTTTATTTTATGTCATTGAATGTTTGCCTGCCTGTGTATATGTGCACCGTGTATGTGAAATGCCCATAGAGGCCACATAAGGGTGTGAAATCCCCCTGGACCCTGAGTTACAGGCAGTTGTGAGCTGACCTGTGGGTGCTGAAAGCCAAACCTGGATCCTCATCCAGAGCAAAACTGCATCCTCTTCATTCATCTCCGATACAAGGGACTGCTCTAACCACTGAGCTGTCTCTCCAGTCATCCCGATTTAAAATGTTTAAATGTGTGACTGAGAGGATAGCTCAGTAATAAAACACATGCCTAGCATCTCTGAGGGAGGCTTTGGACACATACTGCCTGCCAGACAGCGTCTGAGAGGAAACCAGTCTCTGTTGACAAGAAAACAGGACCGGAGTATCCCATACCAGCATTTACTGTACTGTCCCTCCAACTGGAGGCAGGAAATAAAAACCCTCTTCTCAGATGAAGTCATTCAAGCTGAGCCTTCTTGGAAGTGATAGGTGACAGATAGCCCCTGAGTCTGTGGGAACTCATCCTCAGGGTGCTGATGAGCCACCTTGCCTGTCCCCAGATCATGAGTGTAACTGTTTCTTCCTCTTCCCTCAGCATTAATAATAAACTGCAGCAGCCTGAGGCAGCGTCCGGGGTGTTAGAGTACGCCATGAAACACTTCGGAGAGCTGGTAAGTGCCTTCTGTTTCTTTCTAGAAAGGCAAAAAGTAGACACTTGGCTAGAGTCACTCGACTGCCACCTTGAGAAAGTTATTTTCCATTTCTGTGGCTTTTTTCTTTAGTTTGTAAGGCTCTCAGTGCCACCTTACCTGAGTCTGAAGGATGCAATGTGCAGTGCAAGAGGGAGCTCGTTCACCTGGACTAGAGGCCAGCAGTGGTGATGGCTGTGAACGCTTAGCACGGCTTCAGCCTGCGAAGAACACTCCACGTGCTTCGTTTGGCTCCTGCTCGAAGTGGCTCGAAGTGGCTATTGTCATTATTGTCAAGTGAGGGGACTGTGGACCGAGCAGGTTGAAACCTGTCTGAGCTAACAGAGCAATGCAAGGCAGGACCAGGATTTTTCTGGGCAGGCAGGTACCAAGAGTGCCATTCAGCCTGGCCCATCACCTGTGTGTTACCGAGACAGAGCTCCTGTGCCTGTCCCTGTGTTCACACTCATTACAGTGCCTTAGAAACTGGCTAACCCCAGGGGACAATGACATGCGTCCTTTAACTTGTGTCTGATACGGGGACTACTGCACTACTACGTATGCAGCTGCTTCTCTGCTGCCATCCTCGCCAGCCATAAACAGATCATTCCCATGAGCCCCTGCAGTTTGATTGACCATGAACTTATGAAGCACTGACTTAATCAGTGTAACACTGGGGTCCTGGAAGGTCAGGAAACTCTGGGTCCATATATTTGATGGGGAGCCTTTTATTAATGGTGCAGGGCACTTACAGTGTTTTGCCTTAATCAAGAGACAGGGCTTCTGTTTGATGTCTAGCATTGTGCCTCATTGGACTGAACAGCGCTAGACCATTGGACTGAAACGGCAGCGATCTTTCCCCATCTTAAACACATACTGCTGTAAACAGACTAAGGGCAGCCCTCTCCAGATGGTGACAAAACACAAAGAGCGACATCTCCTTGTCTTTGCCAAGTCCTCGTTTGCAGAAGCAGAAAGCACACAGTGTGCTCCTCAGACCAGATACTCTGCTGCAGGATCCATAGAGCTGGGGTCCCCTTAAGTCTGACTGAAACAAGGACCCTTCACACATCTGGTGTTCAGGGGATCTGCCCACAGATGGCTCACGCTCCAGTGCTCAGAGTGCCACCCACAGCGAAAGTCTCTCCATCTCCAGGTTCTAAAGGTGGCCGTTAGCTCAGGACTATTGCTGCACCGTGGCAGGTTCTGTTCTGTTTAGGTAGCTGAATCGTATTAAGCTTGACAATGGTTTGCCTTTCTTGGCAAAGCCTGTGCTTTCTCAGCACAATTTATGTAACAGCAATCTCATTAGAATTTTGTGTGATTCATTGCTTAAACCTTACACTTTCTCTAGCCATTGCAATTCAGAATGTCCTGCCCCCTGCTTGACCTGCTCCATATGCTGCTCCCCGACTTTCTGTTGGCTCACAGTGTGCCACTCATTAGTCACTGGCTCCTTGGCAGCTCAGTCTGGGACATTTATCTGTGATGTCCTTCAGCTTAGAACGTCCCACGACACAGTCTCTAAGCCATTCTTCTCCAAGCTCTTTCTTGTATGTGGGCAAATGGAGGCGTGATTCTTGGCTTAAAGACGAAGTGCAGTTTACCTTCACAGATAGGCTGACCTCAGCAAAGCCCACCGGCACTGGGCTGAGGTGGTAGTGCATGGGCAACAGGGGGTGTTGGAAGGAAATGCAGTCAGCCAGGCCACTCAGCACAGTGCTGATTTCTTCTGAGCCTGCTATTTAAACATCAGCTTTATCTAGGAAAAGTGAGGAAGGAGCAGGGGAGACTAATGTGAGCCCTGCATTTATCAGATACACGTTCCACCTCAGAATTATGCTGTTCTGTAAGGATCTCTAGAGAGCCAGTAGCCTGGTGCAGAAATAGTCTCCTACTGAGCTGATGAAGAGACTCAAAGGCAGACAGAAAACACATGAAACAGTCTCTGGTCATTCTGTCTGGAACTTCCAGACGGAGTGCCCTTACTCATGTGGCCAGCACTCGCCATCAGCGTGGCACTCCGTCTGCCAGAATAATGGAATCCCTCTGGCCTTGGCAGTGGTAGAGGTGCCAAGGACTACACAGAAGGGAATGTTGGATGGGAGACTACGGAAGGATGAAAGGTTGTCCAGAGAATGTTAAATAGTAGCATTGTGTTGTATTTTAAATTATTTCCTGAAAGTTTAGCAATGCGTTAAGAATGCAGAGAATCAAGGGCTTCTAAACAGAAGCAGCTGTGGCCTGGGCTGCTGGGCCTGCCACACAGCCCAGGTTGGCAGTGCAGCAGGCTGGAGTGCAGGGCCTCTGGTGGGGTCCCACTTCCTGCGTGCATCCCTGTGTCTACTAAAGTTCCCAGGACCCCTAGAAATGATGGGGTGGAGCTGGGCCCTTCATGTGCTCTGAGTTATCTCAGGATTCAGGGTCAGTCATTAGTGTGTGCAGGAATAGCATCTCTACCTCTGCCAAACAGCCTACCTCCAGATGAGTGCTTGTCAGTCTCAGCTCGGACACGCTGATAGGAAAGCTTGTAACTATGGTGTGGCATAGGAAGGGTGTGAGGACTCACAGCGTGCCCTTGCTCTCTGCAGGAGATCCAGGCCACCTGGTATGAGAAGTTGCATGAGTGGGAGGACGCCCTTGTGGCCTACGACAAGAAGATGGACACGAACAAGGATGACCCAGAGCTGATGCTGGGCCGCATGCGCTGTCTCGAGGCCTTGGGAGAATGGTGAGCTGCATGGGGTGATGACCTGAGTGGCCTGTGAGTCTTCCCCAAACACCTCTCACCCCAGGCTCTTGCTCTGCGTCACCTTGGCCTCCACAGGAAGCATCTACAGGTCGGGAGGTTTGCTGTGGTTGGCCCTGTTTGTCGTCTGAGTCACTCTCACCCTGCAGTAGCCATACGGGCCTGGAGCTTGTCGTGAAGCCCAGACTGACCTGAACTTGTGGCAGTCCTCCTGCCTCAGCCACCCTAGTGGTAGAACTGTGGCTGTGAGCCATTGTCCCCAGCTTCGCTGTTGCTTTTTGGTTTCTTACCCTGCATAGTGGTCCAGGCAGAAGAGCTGTGTATCTTTCAATAATTATCTCTGGGGTCTGGAGGGATGGTTTAGCAGCTTAAAGCACGGGGTATTCTTACAGAGGTCCTGGGTTCTGTTCCCAGCACCCACAGAACAACTGACTACCTTCTACCAAAGGATCAAGTGCCCTCTTTTGACCTCTTCAGGCACTGCGTGTGCATGGTACACAGACATGCACATGAGGTGGAATGCCCATACACATAAACAGGAAGAACTAAATCCTACTTTTTAAAAAAGATACTAATGATCACTCTTTTGGGGCTAGACTGCCTTTAAGGCAGGTGGGCCTCTGAGTTTGAGGCCAGCCTGGTCTACATGTTAAGTTCCACCCAGCTAAGTCTACACAGTGAGCCCAGTTTAAAAAAACAAAATGAGCAACCCAAAGCACATGAGCTCTTGGGACTGCTCTCAGGAAAGCTTGGTGACTGCCATCTGCAGGTGCTTCACAGATGATGGATAGTGCAGGACGAGGGTACAAAGGACAAAAGGAGAGCTCCACTGTGAGGTCGATAGGCCAAGCGCATGAACAGTTACGAAAGCTGAGAGGGTGTCTGTCTCTCTAAATCTAATTACACATTGCATTTGGGATAGTCACTGTGGCTTTTAGTTCTCAATAGTACTGGTTATAATCCCCAAGATAGAACATAGTATAATGTTTTCGCATGGTAATTTAATGTTAATAAGTTTAGCCCTAAACAAGAATTTCACCTGGGCAGTGGTGGTTGACACCTTTAATCAGCACTTGGGAGGCAGAGGCAAGTGGATCTCAAAGCTAACCTGGTCTGTAGAGTGAGTTCCAAGACAGCCTCTACACAGAACAGCCTGACTTGAACAGCAAACAACAACAAAAAAGAATTTCAGATAGACAGAGGCTGGGGAGATGGCTCATTCAGTAAAGTGCATGTGTACAGCAAGCACAAGGATCTGAGTTCAGATCCCCAAGTGCACACATAGAAAGAGGCCAGGTCTGGTGGTGTGCATCTGACCACAGTGCTAGAGAAGCAAACCGGCGGATCCCTGGAGCTTCTGGCCAGGCAGTCCTGCCCTGTTGGTGAGTTCTGGGTTCAGAAAGAAATCCTGTTTCAGAAAATAAAGGGCAAGAAGGCAGGGTGGAGAGATGCTGACTCGTGAGAACGTGCACTGCAGAGCACGAGGACCTTTGTTCACATCTCAGTGTCCACGTGAAAAGCTGGGCGTGACTCATCAGGCACTTGTATGACCAGACACTGTGGCAAGAAGAGACAAGAGGTTTGCAGTGTTACACAGCCAGCCTGGCTCCAGGCTCAAGTGAGGAAACCTTTTCTTGGGGCCTGAGAGATGGCTCAGCTGTTAAGAATACAGGGTTTGATTCCCAGCACTCACATGGCGACTCACAACTGTCTGGAACTCTAGTTCCAGGGATCTGATGCCCTCTTTTGGTCTCTGTGGGCACCAGGCATATACATGGTACACATGCAAACATCCGTGCAGGCAAAACACCCTTACATATATATAAAAACAAGTCACTGTCTCCAAGTAAGTAAGGCAGAGAGAGTGATATGCAGAGGACACCTGACATCCTCCACTGCCTACACACACACTCCACACAGCCCCGTGTGTGCATAGACACCACACACAGAACCACATTTATACGCGGTCACTCAGTAAGTAAGGTGGAGAGAAACTGAGGAAGAATCAAACTTTGACCTCTGGCCTCTGCATACACACATGGATCCAAATAAATCACACACACACACACACACACACACACACACACACACGGCAAATGGGTAGGTGGGTGAATGATGAACAGACAAAAATATTTTGAAAATTGTCTAATTATCCAGAACTGGGAAACCTAAAAGTTACCGTTTTGTGTATTTTTATAAATGGACATTTCATATCTATTCCTCAGTGAATGGAAGAAATGGATTCTGTCATATCTGCCTCATTAGTTTACACAGCTAAGTGTGTCAAGTCCAGCAGGTACCTGGAACTGCATTGCCTGGTACAGTTGCCATTAGCCACTGTAGCTCTTTTACAATGGAATAGGCGGGAAAGGCAGTTCCACAGTCCTGCTGGCCTCAGCTCGGTGCTCAGAAGCACATGCGGCTCATGGCTCCTTCCTCAGACAGTGTATCCAGGACTTTTCCCAGCAAGTTCTGCTGTCCTACAACCATTCCTTAGAAGAAATACAAAGCAGGTGTAATGTTCCTAAAACTTGAATCTGATTGGTTCTGAAATGGCCTTTCCTTTCTCTTGCCTTAGAAATGATACTTTCCCTGACCATACCAAGTAGGGACAGCTTGGGTGCCTTGGAAAAGCAGAGATGTGGTTTTGTCCAGACCCCTTAAATAACAGGCTCCCAGCCTGAGGTCTCCCGAGAGTGAGTGCCACAATCTCGTCCCTCTACAGTTCCTACTCCCATACACCTCCTGTCCCTAGGGTTCTTTCCAGTTTTATAATTACCTACAAGGTCTACAGGGCCAAGTAGGGCTGACAGAGTAAGCGAGGGCCTTAAGAATGTGGAAGTCTAAAAGAGACATTAAAAGACATGAGAGAAGCAGAACTCCTTCCTGTTCTTTGCGGGTTTCTAATAAGGCTTATTTTAATCCATTCTGTTTAGAGTGCAATTTCTGAGTTCTTTCTGAATGAGCATGTATTCTGAATGTGCCTGAGGCAAGCATTCACGGAGACTCCATCAGAGACAACCACAGGGGTCAGCAGTGAGGGTAAAATTGCCCCTTCTCCACGCTCTTTCATTTGCCTTCTGGGTACTAATTAGAGATGGAGCCCAGCACCATAGCAGCTCAGACACACACGCCTCACTCCCCACACAGCCTCGCAGTCTCCAGAACGATTCAGTGCTGTCGAGAGCACAGGCGGCAGCCATGGAAAGTGCTCCAAATGAAAGGGCTTGCTAAGCCTCCTGCTGCAGCCGCACTGGATGGGAGGTCAGACTCCTAGAGTTTCTCAGTTTTCTTCTCAAGGGCTCAGACGCAGTCCAACAGTCACCAACTGAGAGTTGGAACTCTGTACTCTGCGCTCCAGTCAGCGCCAGTTTGTAGTGAGGAATCCCTGCCTGTTGCTCTGTCGTGGGGTGTCAGGTGCACTGTGTTCACGTCTTCCTGCCTCCCGGGTAACTGTATGAGAACCACTGAGAGCTGGCTTCCTTCTTGCCTCCAGGTGAAAAGGGAAAAGGCAAAATGCCTTAGCCTCTAGCACAGAAACGGTGATCCTCACAGCAGTGGAGGGAGGGTGGCTTGCCTATGGCCACCAGGCCATTAAAAAAAAATGGTCCCTGGATCCCTAACACCCACATCATCGTCTGGGGAGGCAGAGGAGCAGATTCCTGGAGTTTGCTGGCCAGCCAAACTGCGGTTTCCCCCGCAACACACACACCACCAATATGGTGGGATTCTCACTGAGGTGGATGTAGTCAGAGCACGTGAATTCAAACAAATAAATCGCCTGTGTGAGACTCCGTACTGGGCACTGAGTATGCAGCGATAGAATTTAGTGAATTTGAAAATGGAAATTCGCAGCCTGCTAGGGTCATTTACAGGTAATGGAGACCCTGGAGTTGTCCTAACTAAAGTGCACCAGTCAGTTGTTCCTATGCCCTGACCCACACCAATAAATAAATTAAATGTCAACATTTTTATTTACTTTAAAGAAAGAAGTTGGTCTCTTTAGTGACAGTGTGGCCTGTGTCCTATCAGGCTTCCGGCATGGCAGGTCCCTGGAACTTGTGCTGTTTCCTTTGAATCTACTTCAAGCTGAACACTCTGCTGTGTGCCTCTCCAAAAGGAAAGTGAGAGGGACCCCCCAGGTGTATCTTGAAGCTCCTGTGAACTCAGGGCTTGCCCTAGGGCAGTACAGACATGGGATGTGGAAGCGACTCCCGTCTCCAGGAGGATGTCCCCACCCCACCCATTACACCAGACCTCTAAACTCCCTGGGGCTTCCAGTCTCTTGAAGGTTAGGTTCATCTTCTCTGACTGAACCCAGACCCAGGAGTCCTCTGCTGTGTATGTGTTGGGGGCCTCATCTCAGCTGGTGTATGCTGCCTGGTTGGTGATCCATTGTCTGAGAGATCTCTGGGTTGCTCTCCTCCTCAGCTTCCTCCAGCTTTTCCCTAAATCAACCAGAGGGGTCAGCAGCTTCTGTTTGTTGGTTGGGTGCACACACCTGCATCTGACTCTTTCAGCTGCCTGTTGGGTCTTTGGAGGAAGGATTTCCCAAGCACAGTTCATATCTCAATAACTAGGTGGTCACAATGTATGTGCCACTAATCCTAGCACTTTGAGAGGTAGAGGCAAGAAAATCAGGATTTCAAGGCCAACCTTGGCTACATAGTAAATTTGAAGCCATCCTGAGCTACATAAAACTTGGTGTCAAAAAACAGACAGCTAGAGAGCTGGAGAGATGGCTCAACACTCTTCCAGCGAACCCAAGTGCAGATCACAGCCCCCTCATCGACTGCTTACAGCCACCTCCACCTCCAGCTCCAGAGGACACAGGGCCCTCCTCTGGCCTCCACAAGGACTTACATGTGCATGTGCACAGTCACACATACAAATAGTGTTTGTTTTGTTTCTTTAATTTAAAATAAAAATTTCAAACCTTCTCAGTCCTTTCCTACACCCTTAATAACTGTACCGCTCTCAGAGTAAGTGGCTTCCAGGTGTCTGGTCGATGGGACCTTTTTTCTGCACAGATTGAGTTCATCTCAGACTGAAGTCAGTCATTAGTAGCACTAGTAAGAGCTGGCCTTCTCTGTAGTTTTACCCTCAAAAGGAATGTCCAGATTTTTCCTTAGATGGCTTTCTCTGTAGACCTGCCACATAAAATGACCAGAGGCCATGCTGAGAGAATAGAAGCAACTTAGGAGTTGTTAAGGCGCCAGATGTTGAAGGTGTTTTATATCATACAGAGCTAGACACTGCATTTTGCTTAATAAACTTGTGCTGGGCTGGTGGACACTAGACCCTAGAAACCACTTCTCTGTTTCCAGGCTCCCAAGTTCGAGGCAACCAGTTCCTATGGAAGGACATTGATGGGTTGTAGAGCAAAGTTCTGCTAACTCGACTGCCTGTTTCTCTTCCTCCAGGGGCCAGCTTCATCAGCAGTGCTGTGAAAAGTGGACTCTGGTTAATGACGAGACCCAGGCTAAGATGGCCCGGATGGCTGCTGCAGCAGCATGGGGTTTAGGTAAGGCTTCCCCGTGGGCACCTGGCCAAGCCAGGGACTCTCTCAAAGCATGAGCCGCAGTGAGGCGGGGATAACAGTCTGTGAAGTGTAAAACCCATCTGTGCTGATGTACTTACGTCTGCCATCTGTCCGTTGTCACCATGAAAACAGCTCAGTGAGCTAGCTCAGGACTGAGACGTGGGGAAGTCCAAGGACTCGGGCACACATGCCTACACTGTGTGTTAGCCACACAGTCATGTTAGGCACCCGTGGCGTGTGCCAGGCTGTGCCTTATGCTAACTGACCTCCTGTAAGTCATGGTTCCCACAGCTCCTCATAAGCATAATGTTCTAGGATGTGTCCCAGAACAGAACACGTGCTTCACTTGTGTCTGTTGTGAAGACCATAGATATGTGGCTACATGGAGATCTAGTAGGGTCCACAGCACAAAAGCATCTCCCTCCATGGTGCTCTGTCCCCTGCCAGCTGCTGTGTGGTACTGTTCCAGGGAGACATGAACAGACATCTGCTCTCCACATATAGAAAAGAACACACCGAAGTAAGGATGCCTCAAAAGTCCAGTCTGGTGGCGTGCTTTATAGCAATATGGGTCAGGGGTAACTTATAAAAGCAGACCTGACTCAAAGAGAGCCAAAAAGCCAAAAGCCCACCCCAGCTGAGTAGCAGCTCATGAAAGCCAGAACCTTGAAGTTCACTGCACAATTTGCAGACAGCTGAATAGGTTGGAGTCTCTCCCAGGCAGCTCACCTTGTCTGGAGTGTCAGCACATCTTACTGCTTGGGAGGGAGGGGTTGGTACAGATGATCAGTTTCAGGAACTTCCTGGGGCTTTTGGGTTTGTTTACTTCATGAGTTTTCAGAGCTTCCAGGAACACCCCACACCCAGCCTTCCTTTGGAAGATCTGAGTCCTAAGGAGCTTCCCTCAGAAATGGCATCTTTATCTCAGAGCAAACTGTTGTAGTGTATGTGTGGTGGGTGTGTTGCAGTCCTAGTGTCTTGTTAAAAAAACAGATTAACCGGGTTGGGGATTTAGCTCAGTGGTAGAGCGCTTGTCGCAAGACCCTGGGTTCGGTCCCCAGCTCCGAAAAAAAGAAAAAAGAGAAAAACAAAAAATACAGATTAACCCCACAGGAAACCCCAGGGCTTTAGAAGCCCTGTGAAGGAAACAGGGATAAGTGAGTAGATTTCTTTGTGTCATGGTGGAATTTGGCGCCTTGCTGGCTCTCTTGCCTAGCCTTTCCCCTCTGCCTGTATGGTGTGCCTTTCGCCTCATGATCCATACGTTGTTAGGGCACCACACATCCCTGTGTCTCAGATAGGAGGGACGGCAGGAGGGAGTTGCTGTGTCACTTTGCTAATGTCTACATAGGTCTTTCACACGTGTGTAACTGACTAGGGCAGTGCTGTCCCATGTGCCCACTGCCTTCCCCAACCATCAGAAACATGCTAATCACGAGTTATCTGCTCTCACTACCTGATGCTCCATAACCTCCCTGCTACTCTAGCCTGCTAAAAAGATTCTTTGTTTATTTTTTAGATGGAGTTTCATTTTGTGGCCCTGGCTATCTTGGGACTCACCGCCTGCCTCTGCCTGGTCCAGATGGGTAGAGTTTTGACACTATACCCTAACCAAGGCTTGGCAGTTCTTTTTATTTGTTTGTCCATTTTTAATGATGTCTATGTGTTTGTAGCTGTAAGCATGTGACTGCAGGTGTCAGCAGAGGCCATAGGCTCAGATCCTCCTGGAGCCAGAGTTATGGATGGTTGTAAGACTCCTAATGTAGGTTCTGGGAACCAGACTCTGCTTCTCTTCAAGAGCTGTATAAACTCTTAACCACTGGGCCATTCCTCTAGCCCCTAACTTTGCATTTCTTGATGGGACAGGAGAGGAGAGACAAGATGTGCAAAACCATCCCGTGAGCCTAGAGCAAAGTAGTAACTGCCCACTCCATGACACCCCCACCTCTACCCCACCCCTCACCCCGTCACACTGCTCCGGTGCTTTGCTCTGTAAGCCCTGGGCTTCAGCCAGAACATCTTTTAAAAACAAATTGCTTCCTGAGGAGTCATCTTTTGCTGTCTGCTTTTGCCCAGAGGCATTGGTAATGGATGAACCAATAGTTGGGAGTGGAATGCTGGAAAATGCCTTGTAAAAACAGCAGAACAGCAGCCCCGCAGTTTGCACCTAATGAGGCGGGTATCTCTTCTGCAGATGGTGTTGGCAGGGCTGACGTTGGATGCTGCTCACCATCAGGGGACGTCCACACCTCTCTGTGGTGCAGCCATTTCTTCATCCTAACATGACACAGGAGATCACTGTGCAGTGACCCAGCCCATCTCTCTGCTATAATGGATTATTTTTAGATGTTTGTGGCTGGGGTACCACCACAGTGAGACTGGCAAACAGTTTGTCAAGCCTGTTCTCTAATGTATGGTGGCCATTTTCAATTGTTTAAAGGAAAATGTAATTTCCCAGTATTTCATTGAGCTGTGAGGGCCTCACCTGTAGGGAAGAATGTGATTTTATCTAACTGGGAGAGGCTGTGGAGGGAGTTCTCAGGGTTAATGAGGGGTAGCTTTAAGCCTGTCTAATGGGCTGGCTTTGCACTTAGGCCCTGCCTCTTGTCTTATGATACTCTCTGGGGCACCAGCAGAGTCCCTTGTTTAGAAGACAGACGTCGTTTTGTTAAGTGAACCCCACAATAGATTTCAGGGCTCAGCAGGTACGTCGGGCCCTAGTCCATTTGACCTGTGTGTATCTCAAGCTGAAGGACAGTACCAATGACAGATTCGGTGGTGCCTCCAACTCAGCCAGCTGTCCACCCTGACTCTGTCGTGTGCTTGTGTGCCTAGGTCAGTGGGACAGCATGGAGGAGTACACCTGTATGATTCCTCGGGATACTCACGATGGAGCATTCTACAGAGCAGTGTTGGCACTGCATCAGGATCTCTTCTCCTTGGCTCAACAGGTAAGAAAATGTGTTTCCATCATCCAGCAAAAAAAATAAAAGTTACCGTGTGTGGCTTTTTGGTTTTTAAGCACGTCTGTGTTAGTTACTGAACTTCAGCCGTGCTCATGTCTTAGAACTCTGTGAATGGCCTTGAAGCATAGTACCCACTACAGAGAAGAACACTAGCGTGTAGGCTAGGGTTCTGTAGTGTTGGGGAGTGAGGGCCGTTGTGGACTGTGACTGCTTTGACAGTGGTTTCCTGGATCATTGTCGGCCCTTTTAAATGCCTTGCCCAAAGTCTCTGCCTAGTGAGTGGAGCTCTTAGGTTGGAGAGCCAGTGATTCCCACTGTGGGGTCTTCTGGACATACAGGGAGCTCGCACTGTTCTAACTTGCAGAATGCATGATGAAATGGTTGTATCCACCTTGTCAGACACCAGGCTCCCAGTAAATGATCTGAGCACCTCAGAGTTGCCAACATCCTAATTAGCCTGAAACATTCAGAAAAAGAAAAACTCCACAGGAGGGGTTTTAAGAGAGAGCACAGAGAAGGTGCAGAGTGCAGTCCTGTGGTGTCCTTTGCTGAAGTGCTTGGTAGGATTCCAGACCCGGGCCTCAGGGTCAGAGGCAAAGGTGCCCATTCCCATAGAGAGCACTGCAGAGGCACTGCTTGCCGGGGAATTGGACAGGGGCTACCCACCTGGGAGCCACCGCCATGCCAACCTGCCCTCACAGCATGCCCTCACAGCATGCCCATCAAGGGAATGAAAAGGAGGCGGGGCCCAAGGACATCCCATTATCGTGCAAGAACGCAGCTACTCTGCTGCATAGCATACGTCCCCTCACCACCACCCAAGCTTGTGAGCACTACCTGAGCCTCTGGTTACGGAAGCCATGTGCCGCTCGCTCACCGTCTTCCACATGACGCTGGGTAATGAGTGCGCTTCTCTGGACACCCAGATAGGCGGGTTTCTGCCTTCCTGTGGTGAATGGAAGCAACACACATAACTTCTGAGAAGCCCCAAGTGCAGAGCCCAGGTCTAAAGCCTCCTTGTCTCTCCTAGTGCATTGACAAGGCCAGGGACCTGCTGGACGCCGAGCTGACTGCCATGGCAGGGGAGAGCTACAGCCGAGCCTATGGGGTGAGTGTTGAGTCGACTGCACTTGTCAGAGTCGACTGCCTAACGGGTGGACTGTAGAGAGCACAGCAGGCGGCTGAGAACGTGCTGTTCCGGGGTCAGCAGCTGTCCTGACAGCAGAAGGATGGGTGGCTCAGGCTCACTCTGCCTGCTCCGGGGGCTCGGGTGTGACACCTCGGCTGGAATGTGATCTGCTCCCATCAGGCCATGGTTTCTTGCCACATGCTGTCCGAGCTGGAGGAGGTTATCCAGTACAAACTCGTCCCGGAGCGACGGGAGATCATCCGCCAGATCTGGTGGGAGAGACTGCAGGTAAGCGGGAGACAGCCCAGTCCACACCTCACCCTGCCCAGGGCCTGCGGAAGCACGTGCACTCCGTCCCCTTTTCTGCTCTGCCCTGCCACCTCTGTCCAAGCAGAGCCTTCGAAGGCTCATCCCCCAGCTGTGGCTGAGAGAGTGACCAATAGAGCAGCTCCTTTGAGGCTTTCCAGAAAGGCAAGAGAGTGTGCTTAGCAAGTGACACCAAGGATGATCCATCTGGAAATTATAGCCTCAGAATCACTGCTTCTCGATGCTCTACTGAGACCACAACAGAGTGCATTCGCTTGGAGAGCAACTCTCCCTGCCGCTTAACTTGCCACATTAGCATATACACCCAGGATCTGAATCTCTCCTGGCTCTCAAATGACTTTACAGTGTGATCCAAACTGAGATCCAGCCATCTGAGTAGTCACCAGCCCAGGCATCCAATGTTTTCAGCGGAGTTGCTGAATGCTTTGAGACAGAACTCCTGCTTATGACAACTCTTTAGGTTAGTCTCATCCTAGAACATCTGTTCAGACCTCAAGGAGACTTTCCTAAGGCTTCTGCCAGCATTTCAGTGTGGCATTCTGATTGTGGCAGCCTGAGGAGCTGTTATCTCTAGACTTGGGAGGGTCTCAAGTGCCCCTGGAAAGATCAGCCTGTCTCCCAGTCCTTGAAAAGTTGGAGGGAAAGATCATCAGCAAAGAAAAAGCACGCTAGGGATGTGGTTCCGTGGTCCAGCACTTGCCTGGCATTCCTGGGACCCTGAGTTCCATCTCCTGTGCCACATGCTCAAGCACAAACTGCTCTAGAAACAGTACATGGATGCACACACACTGCTCTGGAAACCACACATGTGTGCTCATGCACTGCTCTGGAAACCACACATGTGTGCTCATGCACTGCTCTGGAAACCACACATGTGTCTCATGCACTGCTCTGGAAACCACACATGTGTCTCATGCACTGCTCTGGAAACCACACATGTGTGCTCATGCACTGCTCTGGAAACCACACATGTGTCTCATGCACTGCTCTGGAAACCACACATGTGTGCTCATGCACTGCTCTGGAAACCACACATGTGTGCTCATGCACTGCTCTGGAAACCACACATGTGTGCTCATGCACTGCTCTGGAAACCACACATGTGTGCTCATGCACTGCTCTGGAAACCACACATGTGTCTCATGCACTGCTCTGGAAACCACACATGTGTGCTCATGCACTGCTCTGGAAACCACACATGTGTGCTCATGCACTGCTCTGGAAACCACACATGTGTGCTCATGCACTGCTCTGGAAACCACACATGTGTGCTCATGCACTGCTCTGGAAACCACACATGTGTGCTCATGCACTGCTCTGGAAACCACACATGTGTCTCATGCACTGCTCTGGAAACCACACATGTGTCTCATGCACTGCTCTGGAAACCACACATGTGTGCTCATGCACTGCTCTGGAAACCACACATGTGTCTCATGCACTGCTCTGGAAACCACACATGTGTGCTCATGCACTGCTCTGGAAACCACACATGTGTGCTCATGCACTGCTCTGGAAACCACACATGTGTGCTCATGCACTGCTCTGGAAACCACACATGTGTGCTCATGCACTGCTCTGGAAACCACACATGTGTCTCATGCACTGCTCTGGAAACCACACATGTGTGCTCATGCACTGCTCTGGAAACCACACATGTGTGCTCATGCACTGCTCTGGAAACCACACATGTGTGCTCATGCACTGCTCTAGAAACCACACATGTGTGCTCATGCACTGCTCTGGAAACCACACGTGTCTCATGCACTGCTCTGGAAACCACACATGTGTGCTCATGCACTGCTCTGGAAACCACACATGTGTGCTCATGCACTGCTCTGGAAACCACTGGTCTTCCTGTTGTCAAAATCACTGCCTTTAGCTTTCAACTATTTCTTCTTGGCTACATCCGCACCTAATTCCCATTTCTCTCTCCAGACCAATTAAGGTTTATGCCTCCAAGCTTTTTAGTCGGCTGTGACAAACTCTCTGACTCCAGGATGCAGTCCTGTCTAGGAAGCTCAGGGTACATTCCACTGGACAGGAAAGAGCACTGGGCACAGTCATTCATGGCTCTGAAGTGAGCACATGCAGTTCTTCTGCATGTTTTATTGGTAATTATAAAGTGCCCAGTGAATGTTTTGATGGAAAATTGTCTCAGAAAGAATTCCACATGGGAAGCACTTCCCACTTGGCCTGTACACACCCTGATGTTTTAAGTGCTTATATTAGGGTGGGGAGCTTCCAAATTAGGGAGCTGCTGTTCTAGACATCCCAGCATGGAGAGCTTAGAAATAGGGAGTTGGAAGGAGTGTGATGGAATTAGATGGAGAGAGAGGCTCGTGCTAGCTTCCCTGGGCTCAAAGCTTCTGTCACCTTCCTGAGCACCCTCTCCAGACAGCAAGATGCTCTCCAGCCTTCAGGGAGCCAAATGATTGCACCATGTGGGAGAAGCACTCAGAGTAATCACTCGGTGTGCTTTCCCTCCCTTCCCAAATCATTGTCAACCGTGTGGGCTGAGAAATGTTATCCAAGGCTGGAAATAGAGCTGCTGCTGGAAACTTGGCTCTGGAAGGTGGTGTGCAGTCAAAACAGGGAGCTGCAGGGGCTGGAACGCTGCCACGCGTGTGGTCAAGTCATTTCAGATCCTCAGAGCCACTGTTTGCCACGGGGCAGTTAAAGAGGTCGGCCGTAGCTCATGTCTTTTGCCTCAGGTTCCCAGGTCAGGCCCAATGCGCACCATGTCACATACAGAAGCCAGAGGTCACTGTCCCTGGGTTTTGGATTTGTGAAATTGACATAGGAGGTGACAGGTCCCTTGAACACACTTCCCTCCTGAGTGACTGTTTATCAGCAAAGATGGGAAAGTTCACCATGCAGTCATTTGATCCAAAAATCAATGTCGGCTGGCATGATGACTTGTTGGTAAAGGTGCCACCAAACCTGGTGTCCTGAATTTCATTCCCTGGGACCTACATGGCAGAAGGGAGAAACAGCTGATTCCCACAAGCTGTCCTCTAACTTCCACACATCTGCACATACTCTCCATGAGGGGAATGGAAGTCATCTTTGTGAAAACGATTAAGTTGTCGGGTTTTCTAATTACAAAGAGCTCATGTGTAAGTGGATTGTCTCCTTTCTTTTCTTTCTTTCTTTTTTTTTTTTTTTTTTTTCCAGAGCTGAGGACCGAACCCAGGTCTTTGCGCTTGCTAGGCAAGCACTCTACCACTGAGCTAAAACCCCAACAGTCTCCTTTCTTTTCTTATGTCCTGTTTCTTTCAGTTTGAGGAGAAGGGGGATTTATTTATTTTGTGTGCATGAGTGTTTTGTCTGCATGTATGTCTGTTTACCATGGATGTGTCTGATTCCTGTGGAGGCCAGAAGAAGGAGTCAGATCCCCTGGAACTGGAATTATAGACAGTAGTGAGCTGCCATGTGGGTGCTCAGAATTGAACGTAGGTCCCCTAAAGAACAGCCTGTGCTCTTACCCACTGAACCGTCTGTCCAGCCTGTTTGCTTGATTTTTGAGACAGGCTTTTATGTAGCTCTGGCTAGCCTGAACTTGCCAGAAGAACCAGTATCAAACTCACAGAGATCCTCCTGCCTCTGCCTCCCAAGAGTTGGGGTTAGAGGCATGTGCTATTAAGGCTATAGCCACTTCTTTGCTATGTGCAGTTTGTGCTCAGACATAACAAAATGATCAAAGAATGTAAGATGGCCAATGACACTGTATCAAGAAACTACGCCTATAGAGGGGCAAGCCAGGCCTTACTAACTTTACACATACAAATATTATCAACTTATCGACAATATCATTTGAAATTTTAATTATTTAAATGTCTTGCACACTTAGTCTTTCAAATTTTGAATGGCACATTTTAAATTTAACTTTTGGTCAGTGATAGTCATCTTCAACCTTCATCTTCATGTCGATGTCAGTATTAAGTTTGAAAGCTTAATATTAAAACGATATATGGCTGGAGAGACAGCTCACGAGCTAAGAGCACTGGCTACTCTTCTAGCAGAAACAGGTTCTATTCCAAGTACCCGTGTAGCAGCTTGAAACTGTCTGTGACTCAGTTTTAAGGGATCCGGTGTCCCCTTCTGGCTTCTGTGGGCATTAGGCACATGTGTGTTACAGACGTGCATACATAGGCAAAACACCCATATACATGAAATAAAAATTTAAAAAAGAGTGAGTGAGTCCAGAATAGTGGTACATTCTTTTAATCCCAGCATCCAGGAGGTAGAGACCTATAGATTCTCTGTGAGTTCAAGGCCAGCCTGATCTGATCTACATAATGAATTCCAGGTCAGCCAGGACTGCATAGTGAGACCATGTCTCCAGAACAAAAGGGCAAGTAAAAACAGAACACTGACTTTGAATTCAATGCTCAGGAGCTGGAGAGATGATTGAGTTGGTAAACAATCAGGAAGACTGGAGTGTCGTGATCTCCAGCACCTCTGTAAAAGCTACCCGTGATAATGTGATAGCTTACACTAGAAATCCAGAGTTCTGTGGCCAGCCAGTCTAGCTCAAGGATTGAGAGAACAAAGTATGAGGAGCAGTGAGAGACTGGATTGAACACACACACACACGCACACGCACACACACACACGCACACGCACACACACACACGCACGCACACTACATTGGAAACAGCAAGATGGCCTAAGAATAAAAATGCTTTCTGCCGGGGCTGGGGATTTGGCTCAGTGGCAGAGCACTTACCTAGGAAGCGCAAGGCCCTGGGTTCGGTCCCCAGCTCCGAAAAAAAGAACCAAAAAAAAAAATGCTTTCTGCCATGTTTGCATGCCTGATTTCAGTCCCCAGAACCCACATGGTCTCCCACAAACGTTCTCTGACCTCCACATGTTTGTTGTGGCTTGTACATGCCCATGTACACAAAAACAAATAAATGTAAAAAACAAAACAAAAAAAAAACATTGTTTTTAAAGAATCCATTATTCTCAACACACAAAGACTCTAAATAATTTAATTTACCCATTACCACAGTCCTATGAAGTCAATGACATTTCATTCTAATCCACAGATCAGTCAGAAAGGTTAAGCCACAGAGTACTTGACACACACCCTACTGCTTCTCTGATTGTTGACAAGTTCCTGGAAGGCAGTTCCTTCATAGTTACCCCTTTTTCAGAGGAAATGTGGCTGTTGGTGTGGGATTTCAGGTGGAGCAGAGGACAGGTCTAACCCTCATTTCTGAACATTCCAGGGCTGCCAGCGTATTGTAGAGGACTGGCAGAAAATCCTCATGGTCCGGTCCCTTGTGGTCAGCCCTCACGAGGACATGAGAACCTGGCTCAAGTACGCAAGCCTGTGTGGCAAGAGCGGCAGACTGGTGAGTAACCCCCAGCACCGGGGTGGTACCCTGCCCTGTTCTGTTTGTAACTCGCCCTCTTGTTTTTTAGGCTCTTGCTCATAAAACCTTAGTGTTGCTCTTGGGAGTTGATCCATCTCGGCAACTTGACCATCCTCTGCCAACAGTTCACCCTCAAGTGACCTATGCCTACATGAAAAACATGTGGAAAAGCGCTCGGAAGGTATGCTCCCACCACCCAGCAGGGGCACCCGCTGTGCTCCCTGCCAGAAGGGCTCAGTGTCCTCAGCACCTACCTACAGTGTCACAGTGACAGTCATAGCCAGGGAGAGATACCAACGTGTGAAATCACAGTTGTAGTCTTTAGAATTTTAAAAGTCCTGGCCTTAAGACTTGGCACATAGGCCTATATTCATGAAATCCAGACTAGAGCTTTTATAAGACCAGCTGGGTTTCCTTCTCAGACTTCTGGTCTCCTTTCCTGTCACAGCATGCAGGGAGAACGCTAAAACAAGGAGGGAGTTTCCTGAAGCCAGGGAGAATTCCTTCCTGTTTACAGGCAGGTCCCTGGAAAACAGATGTGCTCTTGATCTTTGTTTTGGAACAGTCTCTGAAGGATGGTGGCAGTTTACAAATCCACAGGCCTTGAAGGCAACATCATACCTATTTGGGGTCCTCCATTTTCCTTCTCAAAATGGAAGAAAGCTCAGCTTTCTGTCCCTGCTGTAGTCTTGAAGTGGTTCTCCTAAGGTGGTTGACTGGTGTGACTGTGAGTGACGCTCAGAATGACATGAGCAGTCAGGCGTCTGCCTCCTCACTCTGGGCCCTGTCCTCCCAGAGTGCACTTTGAGGATTCCTTTGTTTTTAGTCTCTGAGTCCCCCATTCCCCACCAGACCCTTGCAACGGAAGGCGCTGGATATGAAAGTCGAGTCCCCTTCTGTGTGTGTCCTTAAGCACTTGTCTCCTTGTAGAGGGCAGAGACCTTTGAGATGCTTTAATCAAGGAGTGACTTATTTCAGTGTGATAAGCACAGCCCAGACTATCGACAGCACACAGACCTTCCTAAGTCGTACAAATTCTGGTGAGGTTCAGATGAGTTTAGACTTCAAGCCAGAGTGAGGGCTGGATCTACCCAAGGAGACAGACCAAGCTGCCACTGCTGGGCCAGCCTCCCCTGTGCTGTGGCCAGGGTGCTTTCTCTTTGCCTTTCCAAACACAAAGTAGGGACTAGTGTGTCTCGCCCTCAGGAAGGCGTCAGATAGGTGTGTGTTCCCTGCTAAGACACAAGACAAAGCCTAGAGACAGGCAAGTCCTGCCGCAGCCTCCCACCACCCTTCCGGGGACTGTGGGACTAAGGAGCTAGAGCACTATGCCTGGCAGCAGCTCTGTGGGCCTAGGAGACCCACCCCTTCCTCTCATCACTGCTAGCTCACTTATTGAAGGGAAGAATTGCTTTTCCCCCCTCTTTATTTCTAAAAAAGTAAAGAAAATTTTGAAACATTCTATTTTCAATTTCTTGCGGTGGAGAGCAGAAAGGTGGTGAGTCCCCCATGCTTCCTAGCCATACATAGGGCAGCCCCACAGCGATATCAGCAGCCCTGTTCTGATTCTTCATTTAGACCACCCCCAAGTGTTCACACTGCCGCCAGCAGTGGTGGTGGATACCTTTAATTCCAGCACTCAGGCAGACAGGCCTCTGAGTTTCTAACTGTCTGGGTGCCTGTGACATGGCATGTGGGCCTGGGCTCTGACTGTCGGGGTGCCTGTGACATGGCATGTGGGCCTGGGCTCTGACTGTCAGGGTGCCTGTGACATGGCATGTGGGCCTGGGCTCTGACTGTCTGGGTGCCTGTGACATGGCATGTGGGCCTGGGCTCTGACTGTCGGGGTGCCTGTGACATGGCATGTGGGCCTGGGCTCTGACTGTCTGGGTGCCTGTGACATGGCATGTGGGCCTGGGCTCTGACTGTCGGGGTGCCTGTGACATATCATGTGGGCCTGGGCTCTAACTGTCTGGGTGCCTGTGACATATCATGTGGGCCTGGGCTCTAACTGTCTGGGTGCCTGTGACATACCATGTGGGCCTGGGCTCTGACTGTCAGGGTGCCTGTGACAAGGCATGTGGGCCTGGGCTCTGACTGTCTGGGTGCCTGTGACAAGGCATGTGGGCCTGGGCTCTGACTGTCTGGGTACCTGTGACATGGCATGTGGGCCTGGGCTCTAACTGTCTGGGTGCCTGTGACATACCATGTGGGCCTGGGCTCTGACTGTCTGGGTGCCTGTGACATGGCATGTGGGCCTGGGCTCTAACTGTCTGGGTTGCCTGTGACATATCTTGTGCGCCTGGGCTCTGACACCTGGCAGTGGAGCTTCTGGTGCAGCTGCCACCTGCTTGAGAACACTTGACAACTGAGGTAGCCATCCCTTTCAGTCAGCCTTTCAGGGCTGCCTCCTCCTGCTCGCTGTGTTCTCAGTCCTATTGAAGTCTGCAGTGTCCCTCATAGAAACAGAGACACGGAAGATGCTGACCCACTGTCAAGGCCAGTACTGGACAGTGGAGCTAGGAGAGCAGTACAAGAAAACAAGAGTCTCACTCAGTTTAGGTCTGTCTGTGTGTCTGCCCCATCCTCATTCACAGCTCAACAGTCTGTCACGTCCCTCTCATGTCATTCAGACCCTGGCTTAAACCCACCGCATCCACCCAGCCCCTCTCTCTCTTTGGTTTTTTGATTTCGCTTTTTAACTTGTTCTTTCACACATGTATACAATATATGGTGACAGCATAATCCTACCCTCTCCTCCCCGTTCACTCCCCCCCCCCCAGTCTCACTTTGGTATTCATGTCTGAAGGGCGGTGTGCAGCTGTGTGCTTGGCGCTGTCTAGGATGTATGTGTGTCTACCTGACACCTACAGCTCTGCAGGGGCTACCAGCTGTAGACCATGATCCCCCTCTGCAGAGTCTGTCAGAACCAGCCAAGTGAGCCCCTTCCCTTTCCACACAGCTAATCGTTGATGGGGCCAGTCCTGTGGACCTAGTGCAGGTAGCCACAGTTATTGTAAGCTGATTATCACATTATGTCAAATCCACAGGATGGTATCCATAGCCCCCACCCTATGCTCTTGTCTTACATATTTCTCTACTCCTCCCCCACAGTATGCACTGAGCCTCAGGGGCAGAGGTGTAAATATCCCACCTAAGGCGGAACCCATAACCGTCACCTACTCTCAGTGTCTTGCACCCACTGCTGTTCATCCTGCAGGGAAGGTTCTCTGATAAGGCCAGGAGCAGCTTTCATCTGTGGCTGTCAGTGTAGATACTTAGAAAGTGTTTGGTTTCTGTGTCAGTGTTGCCCAGAAGGACAAGGACAGATGCCATCTGTGTTAGTTTTTATGTGACAGCCTCACTGTGTATTCTAGACCGGCCTTGAATTCTTTCCTTTTTTGTTTTATTTTTCACATTTACTTAGTGTATTTGTGCCTATGTGTGTGGGAGTCACGGAGCAGCTTCCAGGGATTAGTCCTTTCATTCTACCATGTGAGTTCTAGGAGGAGACTCAGTTCACCTGGCTTTGTGTGGCCACCTTTTCCCTCAGATCCATCTCTAGCCCTGGCCTAAAATTCCTGATCCCTCTGCCTCCAGGCGTGTTCCACCATGCCCCATCTGAGTATTTTTATCCACAGTTGGTTGAATCCCAGAGTATGGAATCTACAGATATGAATGGCCAATGGTTCGTTGCCGGCCCTTCACAGGGGAAAAAAGATGTCTTCTACATTAGGAGGAAAGTGGGTTTTCTGCATCTACCTCGTGTGCATTTGTATGTGTGTACACGCACTTGCCGTGGTACACACGTGGCGGATAATGTTCATGGGGCATTACTGCTCAGGCCCCAGAAGTTTGTTTTGTTTCTGGTGTTTTGAGGAATAGTCTTTGAAGACCAGGCTGGTTTCAAACTTTCAGTCTTCCTGCTTCAGCCTTCTGGATGCGGAGATCAGAGGAGTGCACTACCGTGGGTGACTTTAAAACCCCATGTGAGACAGGGCATAGTGCTCTTGCCATCAATCCCAGCACTAGGGAGGCAGAGGCAGGTGGGTCTCTGTGAGTTTGAGGTCAGCCTGGTCTACAGAGAGAGTTCCAGGACAGACAGAACTAGAGAAACCCTGTCTCAAACACAAAACAATTTTTTAGTACAAGTTGATTACTTGCATTCAGAAGTATCTAGGCTTAGTTCTCACCACCGAGTCAGAGGTTTCACTCTCCATGCAGGCCATTCTCTCATCGAGGCATGTTTCTGCTATGGGAAACAAGACCTTTATAAGGTTTACCATAAGAATAGCTAATGCTTCTTGGTGTGTTGATTTTTTTCCCTCCTTTGTAGAGAAGCATGCAAGGCAGCTCTCTCACACTGCGCCTCTCCTCCCTGTTAATGCATTTAGACTGTGTCATTCTTTAAAAAGATTTATTTATTTTATATATGGGAGTGTACTGTTGCAGTCAGATCTCATTACAGATGGTTGTGAGCCACCATGTGGTTGCTGGGAATTGAACTCAGGACCTCTGGAAAAAGCAGTCGGTGCTTTTAACCACTGAGCCATCTCTCAGCCCTAACTGTGTCATTTTTTACCGTTGTTGTTTGCACACTCCAGTTATCCTGGAAGCCTCTCCCAGCTGTGGGGCTGCGACCATTGCTCCATAGCAACAGCACTGCCTGGGCTGCACAGGGTCCCAGGTTCAGTCCTCAGCACCACCAAACAAAACCCAGCACTGTGGCCCTGTGCATCAAGATGCTGGCATGTCTGGATGCAGCAGGCTTGGACAGTTTCTAGATCTGGCCTCTGTACTGCTCCTGCTCAGTGCAGCTGTCCACTCCTAACTCAGATCCTCACTGCTCGCCTCCTGTCAGATCCCAGAACTTCATAGTAGATCCAAAATCTAATGGCTGGAGGATGTCGTAAATTCTTTTCCCAAGCCATCCCGCTTACATAGTGGCCTGCCTAGCTAGTGCCTTTTCCCTCCTCCACTTGGGTTCATGAAGGTCTTCTCTGTTTTACTTTACTCGGGTTTTGGGGTTCTATCTAATCTCTACATCTGTAGTTTTGCCATGGTGAAACATCCAAGTGTCTTAAGTGTTTAAAATGCATGCTACAGTTGTACTCGCTAGAGACAGTTCCCATCAGCCTAGCCTCCCTTAGGGCAACCCACTGTTGGGGAAGTGAGCACTTGTTTTCTATTGCTTCATGGAATTGTTACCTGGGTTGCTCAGACTTGTAGGTTTCCCAGAACTACTTCCTAAAGTGATAGCGTTAGCAGGAGAAAGCTAAAGCAAGTAAGTCATGATGTTTCTGGAATAGCTGGGCTCTCCTGTGGCAGCAGCCCTGTTCTCTGTCCAGTATGGCTCTCACCCTGCGGCCCAGGGCGCTCCTTTTGGAAAGTGCTGGCTTAGGTTCCCTGACAGGTCAGGCAATGTGCCAAGTGGCTCTCTGTGCCTTTGTCCTGCTACAGATTGATGCCTTCCAGCACATGCAGCACTTTGTGCAGACCATGCAGCAGCAGGCCCAGCACGCCATTGCCACAGAGGACCAGCAGCACAAGCAGGAGCTGCATAAGCTCATGGCCAGGTGAGCTCTGCCCACCATCCAGCCCTCTGCACGGGCACACTCATGGCTCCTGGAGTAGCTTGCTGCTGGCATTTCTCACTTTTCCACAGAAGAATCCCATGCAGCCATCAGCTCATCTGCTGAAGTCTCTGCCCCTTTCTTCCCAAGGCTTTGGCAGCAGGAACACTCCCGTGCTAGCCTCCAATTGGCGTCTGGCCCTATTTCCAAACACATTTTTGAATTTTACATTTATGTGTGTGTGCGTGCCTGTGTGTGTGTGTGCGTGTGCGTGTGTGTGTGTGTGTGTGCACGCGTGTGTGTGTGTGTGTGCGTGCGTGTGTGTGTGCGTGCGCACTCTCATTCAGACTCAAGTCACAACATGCATGTGGAGAACAGAGGACATCTTGCCGAGGTCAGTTGTCTCCTCCTGTCTTAGAAGTTCCAAGCATCAAGCTCAGGACATCAGGGTTGGTAGCAAGTGCCTTTACCTGCTGAGCCATCTCACTGACTCAGGTGCCTTGTTTTATTAATTTGAAGTGCACACAGCTCTGATTCTAGGTAGGTTAGTCTCTCAGTGCCTTGGATTCCTGGCCATGTAAGGAATAATAAGAACACCTATTTCCTAGAGTGAAGTGAGGTGTCAAGGAGCCCAGAATCACGCACAGAGAGCAGTGCCTGGAATAGTAATCAACAGACACTAGCATTAGCATTGTTGCTGTCTAGAATGGAGGAGAACAGGAGGAGGGAAAAAATGTAGTCAAAACTGTCCTCCACACAGTATGGTTGGGTCTATGCAGGTACATCTGTATGAGGTACCTTGTTTATGCTGTCATTGAAGACATAAATCCTGAAGAAAAGGCAGCTCCAAGTTTTTCTACAAACTCCCTTCTCCTTACTTTCACAGGGTTGAGCATCCATCAGTTGCCTCTTGAAAGCAGGAATAACTGTCAGAAGTCTTTCCCATGCTCCTAGCAAAGTGCTCTCTCCTTCAGGGCCTTTGATGGGACAGAGCGACATGGGCTCTTGCTCTTGTTTTCAGGTGTTTTCTGAAACTTGGGGAGTGGCAGCTGAACCTCCAGGGCATCAACGAGAGCACCATCCCCAAGGTGCTACAGTACTACAGTGCTGCCACAGAGCATGACCGCAGCTGGTATAAGGTGAGGGAGGCCAGCGCTGGCCGCAGACCTGGACTCTCCACAGAGCCTGCACCCTGTTTGAATTCTCCCATGTTCTCACAGTCACAGCCAGGTCCCTGGAATGCCTAGAGTCTGTCAGAAACCCAAGAAACTTGGACTTTCCTTTAGGAATTGCAGAAGCTGATGGAGGCTTTGCTTTGAGGGACACTTCCTGTGATGCCCTTGTTCTAGTAGCTCTAGGGCCACAGTGTCTGATAGCCTCTCAGAAAATATGAACATGGCTTAGCTGACTGACTAGTGCAGGGGCTATTCCTGGAAGTGTGTGTTTTTGGAGGCGCACCTTTTTTTCATTCCTTTTCTGAAGGCTTCCGGGTATTAGCTCTTTTATATAACAATCTCATCAATTTCTTTCCAAAATCTTCATCCTTACTAGGAAGTTATAAATTCTTCCCTCTGGGATCAAAGTTGATTTGAAGAAAATATTAACATTTGGAATAAAAGATATTTATCCTCTGCAGATGCTTCACGCTGATCTGAAAACTGTGTACTTTGGCTGGGGATGCAGCTCACTGAGAGCATTTACCAACATGCACAAAGCTGGGCTCCATCCCCAGCAACATGCATATGCACACATGCACACACGGAGTCTGGTCTACGATAGGTCCCTGTTGATAGCTGCATATCCAGAGCTGGGAAATACATGCAGTGAAGTTTTGCTCAGTGGGAACCTTGTTAGTCAGCTCACAGCCACCTCTAACCCCAGGTCCAGGGGTTGGCATCCTCCTCTGCCCTTCACAAGCACTAGGCACACATGGGGTGCACATACATATATTCAGTCAAGCATCCATTAACATAAATATGTGGGGAATCTCAGGAAGCCCACTTGCTCAGGTGGAATGGGCTACTTTGGCCCACACATGGACTCTACTGTCTGGTGTTCTAGCACTTGGCCAGTGGCCCTCACTCTCCTGTGGGCTTCGAGCTGCAGGCACAAGTCTCCTTGGACTCTGCACATGCCTTCCATGTACCTACATTTTTCCCTGCCAGGAAGACCAATTGCCTCTATCTCTGTTGTTTCCTCCTTGTTCCAGGGCAAGGCTTAGCCACATCCCTCATTTTACGGAGCCCTTTACGTCACTGGCACTCCCATCTCCCACCTTTTCTAGCCCCGTCTGCCTTGCAGTCTGTGGGCCTTAAGGTTTGTGGGCAAGCGCCCCTCTTACTGTGACCTTACAGTGCTCACCAAAATCCCGGTGTCATTAATGCTCTCAAGATGAACAAACCACACTGGTTGTAGTAATGCCCACTTCCTGGGAGTATGTGGAATTAGAGACTCATTCTGCTGATCTCAGGGCTCAGTCCTCACTGTACACTCAGGACCCAGCCTCCACTCCTCCAGGCTTTGCAGTAGATTCCACTAGCCTGTGTCTGCCTTTGACTCTCACCCCGTGCACCTAGGCTTGGCACGCATGGGCAGTGATGAACTTTGAAGCCGTGCTACACTACAAACATCAGAACCAAGCCCGCGATGAGAAGAAGAAACTGCGCCATGCCAGCGGGGCCAACATCACCAATGCCACCACCACTGCCACCACCGCTGCCTCCGCTGCCGCTGCCACCAGCACAGAGGGCAGCAACAGTGAAAGTGAAGCCGAGAGCAATGAGAGCAGCCCCACCCCGTCCCCTCTGCAGAAGAAGGTCACTGAGGTAACTCCCTCCCTCCCTCCCTCAGAGCTGGACAGGGCACAGCCCAGGCAGAAGATAGTTGTGAAGCCTAAGGAAGCTGAGGCAGGATAGATGGGGCTGGACACACTGACTGGCCATCCTTATTGTGTGCCGTGCTCCCTGGGTGCGTGCATGTTTCTGCTCTCAGAGCTGAAGAAAGCCTCCTTCTCCCAGCAATGAGCACATCTTCTCAGTGTATGACTCCTGTGTGGGTGGCTGCCACAGCTGCAGGGCCACTCTGAGGCCAGGGCCTTGTGGATATGTCTTCTGCCCTGCTCTTTCCCTGTCTCTTCCCCTTGGCCTGTCAGTTCAGACTGTAGCAGGGCAACCAGAAAGTGCAGAGAACAGTGTGTTCAGAGCCTCAGCTCCACCCTACTGCCCTGCTCAGGAAGCCATACTGTGCCAAACTGTGATTATGGAACCAGTTGCCCTTGTGGAGTGCATTCTATATGCCATTAGTCCCTCAGACATTAGTGTCTCACACTCTTAAGTACCCTCTGAGGCAGGGTGCCATCAGTGTACAGCTGTGCCCATTTTACAGATGAGAGAGTAGAGTGTCATTAATACACTTGTGTTTCAACAGGATTTGTCCAAAACCCTCTTGTTGTACACTGTCCCTGCTGTCCAAGGCTTCTTCCGTTCTATCTCCTTGTCGAGAGGCAACAACCTCCAGGATACACTCAGGTAAAAAGGGAGTGGAGCGGATGTAACTCTGACAAGAAGTCACTCACCTGGTGTCTTCCTATTTCCCCTCTGGTCGGCACATGGGCCTTCTTCCTCCTGGGCCTGGGCCTTGAGACATGGCAGCTTACCAGGCCTCACACATGAGGATAGAGGAGAAGAGGGAAGGGTCAAGAGGCCTGTCTCACCAGCCTCACTGGTACCCGTCCTACAGGCATGCCCTCAGCATGGACAGACCCTGCCCGGCTCACCTCTGCAGCTGAGTTTGTGCCTTGGTGACCCTGGCAGACCTGAGATGAAGCTCTTGGACTTTAGAGCTCTGACGTCTGTCACAGCCATTTACAGCCTAACAGATGAAAAACGGACAAGAACCAGGAAACTCAGTTCCCTGTAACTTTGTCCTGTCTTTCCAGAGTCCTCACCTTGTGGTTTGATTATGGTCACTGGCCAGATGTCAATGAAGCCCTGGTGGAAGGGGTGAAGGCCATACAGATTGACACTTGGTTACAGGTGAGAACTTGGTAACAGTGAGGATGGGTCACAGTCTCTCGCTTGTCTCCTCTGGAAATCACCATGGTCACAGAAGCACAGCGAGGCCCCAGGTCCACAGCAGATATTCTCCCTTGGTTGTGCCAGGAAACTGAACGGGTGAACATCTCAAGACCTGCTAGACCAAAGTTCACTCCTGAAATCCCAGCGCATGGGAGGTAGAGGCAAAAGGATCATGACTGCCCTAGGCTACACGAGGCCTTGTCTAGAAAACAGAAGAAAGATAAAAGTCAGTCATCTTTCCTATGTCTCATGCTGCATGCTGTGTCTTCCTGCACTCCAGGTTATACCTCAGCTCATTGCAAGAATTGACACGCCCAGACCCTTGGTGGGCCGGCTCATTCACCAGCTCCTCACAGATATTGGTCGGTACCACCCACAGGTGCGTGCAGACCCTAAGCATTTTCTCATGGAGCCACGGACGGACCATCGCTTTGGTGGCCTTTTCAAGTGTTCTCTGTTTGCTTAGGCCCTCATCTACCCCCTGACGGTGGCTTCTAAGTCTACCACCACAGCCCGTCACAATGCAGCCAACAAGATCCTGAAGAACATGTGCGAGCACAGCAACACGCTAGTCCAGCAGGCCATGATGGTAAGTCGTGAGGCAGCAGTCAGGAGGGTGGGTGGTTGCTTCTCTCCCTCATGGCACATGCTGTGTCCTCTGTCTCCACGTCAGACCTTCCCAGTCGTAGCTTCCTGTGGTGTTTCCTTCCTCCTCCCTTTAATCCAGGTGAGTGAAGAGCTGATTCGAGTAGCCATCCTCTGGCATGAGATGTGGCATGAAGGCCTAGAAGAGGCCTCTCGCTTGTACTTTGGGGAGAGGAACGTCAAAGGCATGTTTGAGGTGCTGGAGCCCCTGCATGCTATGATGGAACGCGGTCCCCAGACCCTGAAGGAAACGTCCTTTAATCAGGTATGGGATCAGAGAGTGACAGGACAGTACCCTCACCGCCTCAGACTGCTTTCCCTCTACCTTTCTACTGTCCTTAAAAGTGGCACCCAGTAGAAGTCCCAGCATAGAAAACTGTAATTCTAGTACTCTGTGCAGAATGACAAATTCAAGGCCAGCATAGACCTAGAACTCATGCTCAGAAAAATAAAGCAAAACAAAACAAAACAAAAATGTAGTTGTTGGTGCAACCCTAATTTTTAAAAGATTTATTTGTTTATTTTATGTATATAAGTACACTGTTGCTGTCTTCAGACACACCAGAAGAGGGCATTGGATCCCATTACAGATGGTTGTGAGCCACCATGTGGTTGCTGGGACTTGAACTCAGGACCTCTGATGGTCTCAACCACTAAGCCATCTCCCCAGCCCCAACCCACCTATTTTTAAATAAATTTATTGGCTTTTTTTTTTTAGAAAGATTTATTTTATGTATATGGGTGTTTTGTCTGCATCCATGCAAACCAGAATAGGATATCAGATCCCATGGAAGTACAGTTATATATGTTGTGAGCTGCCATTTGGTGCTGGGAATTAAACTCAAGACCTAGAAAAACAGCCATTGTGCTTAACCACTGAACGAACTCTCTAGCCATTTAAATTATTTCCATTTTTATAACATGCTAGAGGGATCAAACCTGGGTCCTCACACATACCAGACAGGCAGTGCCTCACGGAGCCATTCCCTCAGCTCTTGAAAATTAATGAAATTTTAGCTGGAAGCTGAAAAGATTCCTTCAGCCGGTATCTTATCTCCCCCTGAATCCCTTTAGGGGTTGGTCATCTTCATGCCCTGGGACCTCCAGGGTGGGGACTGCACAGCCCCTACTGTTAAAACACCATTCCCTCCAGTAACTTTATACCACTTCTGGCACCCTTGGAATTAGTGTAGACTGCTTGGGGATTTAGCCTCCTAGCGTCATGGCCATGCGATAACTTGAAACTTTGTTCTGCTTTCGCTGTCAGGCATATGGTCGAGATTTAATGGAGGCACAAGAATGGTGCCGAAAGTACATGAAATCAGGGAACGTCAAGGACCTCACCCAAGCCTGGGACCTCTACTATCACGTGTTCAGACGGATCTCCAAGCAGCTACCACAGGTAGCTCCTGAGGCTCCCAACAGGGTTGTCTGTCCGCATCCTGTGCAGCCAGACTGGCTTCTGCTGGAGACTTTAGGACAAACAGCTGCTCATAGTCATTTATGGAAAGAAAAATAACGTAAGCTGCATTTCAGTTTCCCTTGAGAGGCAGAAGTCTAAGTCCTTTTCTAACTTTTCACAGCTCACATCCCTGGAGCTGCAGTATGTGTCCCCCAAACTTTTGATGTGCAGAGACCTTGAATTGGCTGTGCCAGGAACATATGACCCCAACCAGCCAATCATTCGCATTCAGTCCATAGCCCCGTCTTTGCAAGTCATCACATCCAAGCAGAGGCCTCGGAAGCTGACCCTGATGGGTAAGAACCGGGCACACCTCATCTCTTCTTAAGTGACGGCCTGCCATCTCACCTGCTGCAGTTCCGCATGTCTGTCAGGAGGACAGCGAATCTCCTCCTTTTTGCCCAGCACTGCACTTGCTGAAGTGAAGTAGCAGGCTATCTGTCACCCATGTGGTGGGCAGCTGTGGGGAACTGGTGAGGGCGTGTGTGTGTGTGTGTGTGTGTGTGTGTGTGTGTGTGTGTCTGTGTCTGTGTCTGTGTCTGTGTCTGTGTCTGTGTCTGTGTCTGTGTGTGTCTGTGTGTCTGTGTCTGTCTGATTGTAAGTTGTAGCTGCCAGAGATAGGAGAGGGCACGAAGTGTCTGTCACTCCATGCCAACTCCTTTTTAAAACAGGATCCCCGCACTTCCCCCTCCCCGAATATGAGCCTCTGGGGCCCTCATTTTTCTCTGCTAGGCTGAAAGCAAGTAAATCCCAGCAATCCTCCTGTCTCTGCCCCCCACTTGGAACTAGGGCTACAGGACACCTAGGTTATTATGTGGGTGCTGGGGTGGGGCTTCAGGTCCTTCATGATCACCCAGCCCCACACCCTCCCTTTGAGAAGGTGGTGGATCCCCTGGAGCTGGACTTATTAAGGTTTGTGAGCTGTCACTTGGGTGCTGAGAAGTGAACCTGGGTCTTCTGGAAGAACAACCAGCTCTTACCCACGTGCCATCTCACCATCCCCATGTATCACAAGCACTCTTACCTGGAGAACTGTCTGTCTAGTCCTGACTTTCTTTCTCTTAAGAGCTTGTGTGGAGCGTCTAGCAGGAACCTAGCTGCTCCTCTTTGACAGTGAGTATCTTGGAGAGGAGCACATGGAGCAGTGACAGTGAGAGACACCTGAGCAGTCACACCAACCTTGGCATCAGTGGCTCAGCTCGAACATCCTTCCTCAAACTATTCATTTACTTCTTTATTTATTTGTTTTTAGCTTTTTCTGGGTCAAGGTCTCACTAAATAGCTGTGGCTGTCCTGAAACTCAATCTGTAGACCAGACTGGCCTCAAATTCATAGAGATCTGCCTGCCTCTCCCCCAGAGTACTGGAACCAAAGGTGTGCCACCACTGCCCAGCTTCCTTCCTCACTCTTTCTTTTTTTTCTTTCTTTTTTTTTTTTAAGATTTATTTATTATTATGTGAGCACACTGTCACTGTCTTCAGACACACCAGAAGGGGGCATCTGATCTCATTACAGATGGTTGTGAGCCACCATGTGGTTGCTGGGAATTGAACTCAGGGCCTCTAGAAGAGCAGTCAGTGCTCTTAGCCGCTGAGCCATCTCTCCAGCCCTTGCCTTCCTCACTCTTAATGTTTGTCTAGGCTAGGGAGATGGCCCAGTAGCTAAGAACTCAGATTGCTCTTACAGAGGTGCTCTGTCCCCAGCACCAGGGGATCTGAGACCTCCTGCTTCCACAAGCACCTGGACATACCTACATGTTCATACACACAGTCAAAAGGAACAAAGTGTTTTGAAAATGCTTGTTTCTAGGGCATAGTGATTATTCACCACCATCAAATAATCATGATCCTACAAAGGATGACCTTGATGATATAAAAACATGGAGGTGCTATGGATAGTGTTCAGGTGGTAGGTGCTTTCCTTTCATGCACAGAGGGACCGGATAAGCCAGGCATGGTGGCACACATGTCTTATAATCCCATCACTCAGGAGGCAGAAGAAAGAGGATGGCTACAAGGTCAACACCAGAATAGGCTGGGCTGTATGAGACTCTGTCTCTTTAAAGAAAAGAAGCTGAAGAATGGACTGTTAGCTGGACAGTGAAGTGCACGCCTTTAATCCCAGCACACTGGAAGCAGAGGCAAGCGGATCTCTGTGAATTCAAGGCCAACAAGGTCTAAAAGCTAGTTCCAAGAGAAACCCTGTCTAGAAAAACCACACATACACACACACCAATGAAGTAATGAAGTGTTAGCGGAGCAGATTGGCCGAAGAACTACTTGCCCAGGGAGCTGTGGGGCAAATCTCCTGACCTGTCCTCCACTGTAGCAGAATCTTAGCACGACTGTTGTATCTGGTATGAATCTGGATCGATGGCACATCATCTTTGAAGTAGCTTTTGTCAGTAATTGCTATCTGACATTTTATGGGGTTATCCTTTTGAAGGATTTTTGGGGTCTTTGCATAGTAAATTGGTCCCAGACAGGCCTGGCAAACTAGGACGTTATGACTGAGAATTGCTCCTAAATCAGATAAGAAGTGTTTGGCTTTATTAAAGATTTACTTATTTATGTAAGTACACTGCAGCTGTCTTCAGACACACCAGAAAGGGCATCAGATCACATTACAGATGGTTGTGAGCCACCATGTGGTTGCTGGGAATTGATCTCAGGACCTCTGGAAGAGCAGTCGGTGCTCTTAACCACTGAGCCATCTCTCCAGCCCCAGATAAGAAGTTTTGGTATGTAGAAACTGACTTGCTAAAGGTTCCTTTTGTGTATGGGAAACTTCCATGGTCAGTCCTTGAGAGCCTGATCACCCTGCAGCTGAGAAGCCTAAATTCATCCTGCAGGGCTCTCTTTTCTTTGACCAGTCCTCTCAGAACCCAAAACACCAATCCTTCTCATGTTCTCTGACACCCTACTGATGTTCCCATTGGGCATGCCCCCTGGGGCCTCCAGGTGATGTGGCCGGTAGGAGTCGGGACAGGACAGTGGAGTAGGGAACAGAGAACCTGTAGGGTCTCAACACATCATAATCCTCAGTCCTCATAAAACAGTTTTTGTTTAATCAGAGCAGAACTGTTCTTCCCCTCTGTTCCAGGGGTGTGTGTGTGTGTGTGTGTGTGTGTGCTTGTCTGTGGGGACAGTATGATTAGGAAAGGGAGTGGTTTCCACAGGCCTTGACAGTTGCTGGTGGTCTTGGGTAGGAATGTGCGTGTGGCTCTGATCTATTTCTGTTCCCCATTTCACGCAGGCAGCAATGGGCACGAGTTTGTTTTCCTCCTGAAAGGCCATGAAGATCTGCGGCAGGACGAGCGAGTGATGCAGCTCTTTGGCCTGGTGAACACACTCCTAGCCAATGACCCAACTTCTCTTCGAAAGAACCTCAGGTACTCAGAGCACCGTGTGTCCTAGCTGAGCTCTTAGGACACTTGGCGTTTCATCCTACTGTCCACATAACCATGTGTCATTACTAACTTTTGAAAGTTAGGCACCTGAGCCAGGAATGGGAGTGCATACCTGCAGTCCTGTAGCTTAGGACATAGAGGCAGAAGGTTCAAGAACTAAAGCTAGGGGCTGGGGATTTAGCTCAGTGGTAGAGCGCTTACCTAGGAAGCGCAAGGCCCTGGGTTCAGTCCCCAGCTCCGAAAGAAAAAAAAAAAAAAAAAAACTAAAGCTAGCCCAGGGTACATAGAGAGCTCAAGGCCTACCTGAAGTCTACATGAGACCCTGTCTTAAAACAAGCAGATACCTATAATCCCAGCACTCAGGAAACAGAGGCAGAGGCAGGGGAACCGCTGCAAGTTTAGAAGCCTGGGCCAACAAGGAGTTGCAGGCCAGCCAGGGCTACTTAGAGGACTCAGTCTCAAAAGAACAAAACTAACATTAAAGTTTCTGACAAGGATTACCAAGGTGCCCAACACAAGAAGATCCTCCAGACAGTTTAGGGTATTGCCATTGTGAAATGCCATTACTGAACTCTCAAAAGAACTCAGAAGGGACTGGGCATGGTGGCACATACCTTTTATCCTAGCATTCAGGAGGCAGAGGCAGGCAGATCTCTGTGAGTTTGAGGCCAACCTGATCTACAGAGCAAGACAATCAAGGTTACACAGAGGAACCTTGTCTCAAAAAAAAAAAGACAAGAACAAACCTTAGATAGGAATGCTTCAAGATTTAGACTAGAGTCTACAAATTTGGTGTTCTCCCCTGGACCAAGGCCCGTGGAGCCTGTCTGGCTGCACCTCTGTCTTTTAAGCCCACGGCTGTCAGACTGGGATTACCTCAGCATTGTAAGTAGTCACTTGTTGCTTCCTCAGCAGAGGTGAGCTTGTGAAGCAGGCAAGCGGAGGACCACGGTGGCTTCCATGGCATCTTGATGGGTGCCTTCTTCATAGCGGGCCCCTCAGTCCACATCCTGCAGCTCAGGGTTCAGCAAAGGCGTTGTGGGTCCTAAGCTGATTAAAGCTATGCTGCTGTTCACTGGGCAATGACCCCTCCTTCCCTATGGCCACCAGCATCCAGAGATACGCCGTCATTCCTCTGTCCACCAACTCGGGCCTGATTGGCTGGGTGCCCCACTGTGACACGCTGCATGCCCTCATCCGGGACTACAGAGAGAAGAAGAAGATCCTGCTGAACATCGAGCACCGCATCATGCTGCGGGTATGTGTGTGTGAGTGTGTGTGTGTGTGTGCGTGCGTGTGTGTGTGCGTGCGTGTGTGTGTGCGTGTGTGTGTGTGTGTATGCGGGTGTATATATGTATGTGTGTGTGTGCATGTGTGTGTGTATGCGTGCGTGTGTGTGTATGTATGTGTGTGTGTATGTATGCGTGCGTGTGTGTGCGTGTGTGCTGCCACCCTGAGCCTCGTGGGCGCCCGCACCGCCTGGTGGGGCACCTCTGAGAGAGGACATCACTGTGGAAGAAGGTCAGTGAAGTAACTCACAGAACAAATAGCCTCTGAGAAACAGAGAGCCAGCGAGAAAGCTCAGGTGAAGTCTCTTACTGTGTAGGCCCGATGCCCCAGAACCCACAGTGAAAGGAGAAAACCAGCTCCCAGAAACTGTCCTCTGACCTCTTTGTGCACCCAAAATAATTATATTTACACATATACATATACGCTTATGTATATGTATATATACAGCATGTAAATTATATATAGTTATATAATATAAATATGTACTATATACATATATAAAATTATGTGGGTATATGTATATTTTTTTTTTAAGTTGCTGGGTATGGTGGCACACACCTTTAATGCCAGCATTCAGGAAGCAGAGGCAGGCCTGAGTTCTAGGCTAGCCTGGTCTACAGCACCAAATCCCAGGACAGCCAGGCTACATAATAAGATCTTGTTTTAAAAAAGAAACCTCTTTGTTTTTTCCTTTCTGGCTTAGCTTTGCTGATGAGACCAGAACGCAGCTCTGCCTGCCTGGCCCTGGGCCAGTTCTACATTTGGGCTACCTATCATAGACTCCTCTCTCACTAACTGGTTTGGTCCTGATTCAGATGGCTCCTGACTATGACCACCTGACTCTGATGCAGAAGGTGGAGGTGTTTGAGCATGCTGTCAACAACACAGCCGGGGATGACCTGGCCAAGCTGCTGTGGCTGAAAAGCCCCAGCTCAGAGGTACGTCCACGGTCGCCGGTCGCAAACACCCACACACGGCTGGGCTGGGCGTACCCTCCGCTATGTTGTGATGAACTGAGAAGTTTTCACTGTGCTTCATAAAAAGCTTTTTAAAACCTCATTAAATTGAGGATGGTAGTTCATGCCTATATCCCAGCATTCGGGAGGCTGAGGCAGGAGGATCACCATGAACTCAAGTCCATCCTTTACTATATAAAGTTGTAAGACAGCCAGAACCATATATGAGATCCTGTAACTCCAGTTCCAGGGGAGTCAACATCCTTCTGGCCATCTCAGGCACTGGGCACACGTATGGTGCCCAGACATTCATAACGCGTACATGCATTCATACACATAAAAAATAATTTTTTTAAAATAAAATAAACCAGGCCAGAGAAATGATACCTTGGCAGGTTAGTTCGCTCAATGCCACACCTGACAGCTGAGTTCAGTCCTGGAACCCACATATTGGAAGGAAAGAACCAGTTCTGACCTTGGCTCGAACTCTGTAGTATGTACACCTGCCTCCCAGACACACACACACAAATAAGTAATATGATTTAAGAAAGTGCGTGTCTTAGTCAGGGTTCCTATTCCTGCACAAACATCATGGCCACGAAGCAAATTGGGGAGGAAAGGGTTTATTCAGCTTACACTTCCACATTGCTGTTCATCACCAAAGGAAGTCAGGACAGGAACTCACACAGGACAGGAATCAGGAGCTGATGCAGAGGCCATGGAGGGATGTTACTTACTGGCTTGCTTCCCCTGACTTGCTCAGCCTGCTCTCTTACAGAACCCAGGACCACCAGCCCAGGGACGGCACCACCCACCATGGGCTGGGCCCTCCCACCCTTGATCACTGAATGAGAAAATGCCTTACAGCTGGGTCTCATGGAGGCATTTCCTCAAGGGAAATTCTCTGTGACAACTCCAGCTTGTGTCAAGGTGACACACAAAACCAGCCAGTACAGTGTTTAATGATCAGCTACTACCTCACTGTTTACCAGAACATCCATCCTTCCCCCACCTTAAGAGACCGCACTTTGGGGGTTGGGGATTTAGCTCAGCAGAAGGCCCTGGATTCAGTCCCCAGCTCCGAAAAAAAGAAAAAAGAAAAAAAAAAAAAAAGAGTCCGCACTTTGCTCACGCATTGAGCTCAGTCTTCCCATAGAACTTGCCTTAGAGCCATCTAATTGCTGTCTCTTATGTGTCTTGAAAACCAGCCATTAAGACAAGTCTCTTCACATGGTCTACTTTTTTTACATGGTGTGTGTATGTGTATATATATTAATTATACATCATACAGCTTTCTGCTTGCATATATGCCTGCAGGCCAGAAGATGATACCAGCTCTCTTTACAGATGGTTGTGAGCTACCATGTGGTTGCTGGGATTTGAACTCAGGACCTCTGGAAAAGCAGTCAGTGCTCTTAGCCGCTGAGCCATCTGTCCAGCCCCCACATGGTCTACTTCTGTATTTTTTTTCTACCACATAAATTTGAGGACCATTGTATTGATGTCTGAAAAACAGGGCCATTGACGCTTTTTGGAATGATGTTACTGTACCAGATGACTTGGAAAGAAGGGTCCTCTTCACAGTCTCAAGTGGAGACCCTGAGTAGGACATCTTCACTTACATTCATGTTCCTCAGAAAAAGCTCGTTCATTATTCATCCAGGTGCAACCCTTTCTGATAGTTGATACTGAGGCATAGTTTATGATGATGATTGGGATCTTTGTCAGCTGACAAAACAGCTGACCTGGGCTATATAACTGTGCTCCATTCTAGCTGGTCAGTGGTAGAGAACAGCTGACCTGGGCTATAACTGTGCTCCATTCTAGCTGGTCAGTGGTAGAGAACAGCTGACCTGGGCTATTCTGTGCTGACGCTGCCGGCCTGTAGAACGTTGTCACATGTGCTCTTGTGCTGTAGGTGTGGTTTGACCGAAGAACCAATTATACTCGCTCCCTGGCTGTCATGTCCATGGTTGGATACATTTTAGGCCTTGGAGACAGGTGAGTGAATTTAATTTGTTTCTTTTGAGTTTCTTTCTCCAGTTATTTTCAATGGTCTCATCTTGATTTCTACAAATATGTAACCTTTGAATAAATGACTATATTTTATATTTTGAAAGACAAACAAACATAGTTTTATTGAAAGGTAGGATTACTGTACCCTGCAGCAGGGAGGAGGGCTCCTCAAAGTACTTACTAATTTAACAAAGTGACCATTCACCACTGTGCTAAGATGACAGGTCATTCTCCTTTTATAGTGGAAACCAACTAAAGCTGAACCCTCCATTGTACAAAATACACTTTGTTTGACTGCCAAACAAGGCCACGCGCCCGCGCACGCGCGCGCACACACACACACACACACTAATGTAAATATAATACAAAGTTCTAGAAACCAGTAGTCTGAAATCCTAGCAGAATGCCTTTGACTAAAGACTGGTGGACTAAGAAAAACTTAGTCTGATCCAGAGGTTCAGCAGACAAGACCCTCTGGTAGCTATTTGGTAGGAATGATAGACCTGTGCTACTCTTGAAAGAACCGACTTTCCTAGGGACCCAAGATCCTAAGAAAGTCAATGCAAGGACGGATAATACATATTTTAGGCTCTGTGGGTCATGTGGCCTCTGCCACAATCACTTTCTTCTGCCTTTGTAGCCCCAAAGCAGCATGCAGCAGTGCAGAAAACACTGAGTAAGGCCAGCTCCCACAAAGCCCATGTAACACAGGCATGTGGGGGCGGGGCTCAACTGAGTGTGAGCCTTTGCCAGCTCCTGGCCTGGAGCCCTTGTGATTAATTCATCATCAGAGCTGCCTTCTTGATCCCTCCTGCTCTCACCTGTCACTCAGGCACCCATCCAACCTGATGCTGGACCGGCTGAGTGGAAAGATCCTGCACATTGACTTTGGGGACTGCTTTGAGGTAAGTATGCTAACTCTCCTGACAGTTTGGGTTGCTCAAGTCCCAAAGGCCTCCCCTCTCCTCTCTCCACAGGCTGTCATCCAGGAGGGCTCTCCTGTCCCCTGCTGCATGCTGGCCAAGGCCAGGCAGTGGGCACTTGTCCCTTTTCTCTTCTCTGTTTTTGTTTTCTTAGGTTATCTTTCAAATCTCTGTGATAAAATGCCCTTTCTGGATTCGATGGGAACTCTTTTCTTGCTGTGATATAAATCAGAGCACATGATGTCAAGAGAGGCCACCACCTTCACCTGGCCTCAGCTAGAGTATATAACCTAACCATGGATTTGCTGTTTCCTTTAATGACCCTATAGGTTGCTATGACCAGAGAGAAATTTCCAGAAAAGATTCCATTTAGACTAACAAGAATGTTGACCAATGCTATGGAGGTGAGTGATCCTGAGCACACACTGATTTGAAATGGAGCCAATACAGTCGTTCCCTTCTGTGAGGACAGCTGTGTTTGTTGGGGTTATCAGTTCCCCTAGGTGCCCATGTGGATTCTGTAGCAGGCCTCCATTACTGTGTTGGAAATGACCTCTAAAGGTCAGCACTGCATGTTGGGCTGCATCGGCTGGGTCCTAACCCATGTCAGGGTGGCAGGCCACTCTTAGTAACTCTTTCTGACGTTTGTGCAGGTTACCGGTCTCGATGGCAACTATAGAACCACATGCCACACAGTGATGGAGGTGCTTCGGGAGCACAAGGACAGTGTCATGGCTGTGCTAGAAGCCTTTGTCTATGACCCTCTGCTGAATTGGAGGCTGATGGACAGTAAGCTTCAAATATATTCTCTATAAGTTCCAAGCCAGCTTATGCTGTTTAAATTAAATACATAGATACATATGTGTCCCTGACAATTACAGAGCAGTTTCTGGGGGCTGGAGAGGGATTTCAAACCATTTTACGGGCTAGAGAGCGCTCCAGCCAGCTGTTTAATGAGCATGGTTTTCTGGATGAACTGTGCCTCAGTGGTTTCTCTTTGTTTGGCTGTCAGTAGAAAGCTAGCATTTTAGTGAGAAACACAAATAGTTGTGATTGAGACAGCAGTGTGGCCTCTTCTCTACTCGATGGAGGATTCTAACTGTCAAGAGGTCTCTAGGGGCTGGGGATTTAGCTCAGTGGTAGAGCGCTTGCCTAGGAAGCAAGCGCAAGGCCCTGGGTTCAGTCCCCAGCTCCAAAAAAAAAAGAACCAAAAAAAAAAAAGGTCTCTAATAGTCTGTGAGTAACCAGCACTGATCTGTCTGTGTCAGGCCTGCAGTGGCTGATGGTCTGAGTAAACCAGCACTGACTTGTCTGTGTCAGGCCTGCAGTGGCGAGCATCCAGATTGCAGATTCAGCATTTCAGCTTTTTGAAAAAAATACATTTTAGCTGGATGGGGGGTGGTACACGCCTTTAATCCCAACACTTGGGAGGCAGAAGCAGGATGTTCTCTTGTGAGTTCAAGATCAGCCTGGTCTACAAAAAAAAAAAAAAAAAAAAAAAAGAAAAGAAAAAATTATGTTTTTGTGATCATAAGAAAATACCTTTCCAACCAGGCTTCTCTCAAGTCACAGTCTAAGCGCTTCCTAATTCATGCTCTCTCTTCCTAGCAAATGCCAAAGGCAACAAGCGGTCCCGAACCAGGACAGACTCCTATTCTGCAGGCCAGTCAGTAGGTGGGTACATCCCAGGGAAGCGGCAGGCCTCACTACTGTGCCCAGAGTGTGTGAGGTCATCTTACCTACATAGCAAGTTTGACACCAGCCTGGATTACACGAAACCCAGTCTGAAAAACAGAAAAAGGGGCACTGTCCAGATGCTTACAACTTAAGCCTGGTGATCTGCGTTCAGTTCCCAGAACCCACATAAAAGGTGGGAGGAGAAGACCCAAGAGGTTGGCCTCTGACCACATAGGAGCTATGACAGGCACTCCTCCCACACACAGACATTCATAATAGTAAACAATAATAAATCTCAAAATAGTTAGGAACTAGTTCTTTATATTCCTTGTTTTATTTGTATGTGTATATATAGGTGTTTTGCCTGCATGTATGTCTGCATTTCATGCGTGCCTGGTGGAGGCCAGAAGCATGTGCTAGATCACCTGGAACTGGAGTTACAGATGCTTGTGAGCCCCATGAGAGCTGGGCTACCACAAGTGCTCTTAGCCGCTGAACCACCACTCCAGCCCTATGACGAGCCTCACTGATGTCAGTACTTAAGGTGCAGCTCAGGAAGTGCTTGCCTAGATGAGTGAACCTGAGTCTGACAGCCCAGTAGTAAGGGAAGGGTAATTAGGGCCAACTCCAGCCACCTAAGTTTGATCCCCCAAACATACATAGTGGAAGGAGAGAATCAACTGGTAAAAATTGACCTCTGACCTTCCGTACATGCTGCCTCCCCACCCAACACACACAAACACATAAATAAATGTAATTTTTATTTTGAAATGAGTAACAGAGCCAGGCAGTGGTGGTGCACAGCTTTAATCCCAGCACTCAGGAGCCAAAGGCAGGCGAATCTCTGAGTTTGAAGGACATCCTTGTCTATAGAATGAGTTCCAGGACAGCTAGGGCTGCATAGAAAAACCAATCCCATCCCACCCCAACCCACCCCACCCCCAAAAAGGTAACCAGGCTGGAGAAATGGCTCAGAAGTTAAGATACACATACTGTTCTTCCAGAGGATCTGAGTTCAGTTCCCAGCACCCACATCAGGTAGATCAGCACTGTCTGTAACTCTCACTCTAGGAAGTTTCTACTGCTTTGGTCTCAGGCACCCAACACCTTACACGGTTATGCCCACATACAAACACACATACATACAATTTAAAATGGAAATAAATTTAAAAAATAGAGTGACAGTCAGCTGTAAACCCAGCACTTGGAGGTAGAGACATAAGGACCAATAGTAAGTTCATCTTTACATTTCTGGGGAGTTCAAGGGCAGCCTCACATACATGAAACCTCTCCCAAAAAAGTATGAGAAACTATTGGTTCCTTACTATTCGAATCATCTGCTAATTGAGGGGTTTGTTGTTTGTTTGTTTCCTCTAGAAATTTTGGACGGTGTAGAACTTGGAGAACCAGCCCATAAGAAAACAGGGACCACTGTGCCAGAATCCATCCATTCTTTCAGTAAGTCCACACTCTGGGGAACTCACTCATGCACAGATGGCTACGGTGAAAAATGAGCCCGAAGGGAACCAACAAAGCTGCCTTTGAGAGGGGAGGGCCCATGACTTTTGCATTGTGTGCTGAGGGCAGAGACAGGTGCACAGGACTGTTAGCACTTAAGGTAAGTTTCATAAGAGCGGGGCAGCCTTGGACATACTGTTCTGCTCTTGTGTCTTTCAGTTGGAGATGGTTTGGTGAAACCAGAAGCCTTAAACAAGAAAGCTATTCAGATTATTAACAGGGTTCGAGATAAGCTCACTGGTGAGTGTTTGGTGGTTAAAGGGACATGAAGCCTGATGAGGAGAGTGTTCTCTCCGCGGATGGCCAGCCCGCTGTCCTGGGATTTATTTCTACATGGGTCACGAGTAGCTTTAAGGCAACAGTGGAGCTCCCCTCTGGCTCCTGTTGCTAAAGACCCTTAATATCACTTGACATCCTTTAACCTCATTAGCTCTGGGGATAAGGGGGCTCTGGTGGAATCTGGATGGATTCCAGAACCAGGCCTTGTTACTGGCCTCGTGGTGAGATACTGGAGAATGCCTGACCAGTTGGGTTGACTATGGCTACTAGCATGCTGTGGAAGGACGGAAGGGGAGCCCTGTCTGACTTTAGAAAGAAGCAACCAATCCAACTGATTGTCTTTCTCCTGTGAAGTGGGTCAGTTCATGGAGAGTGGGAGCCAAGTAGCCAGAGACCCCATTCCACATTCACTTCCTACGTAACCTCTGAACTCCTCCATTTGAATGATAATAAGAACATAACAGAGGAGATGAACGTCACAGAAAACATGGGATTGCAGGCACTGGGCATCAGCCAGTTCTGTAGTCAGGGTGCTTTATCAAGTCAGTCAATAAAGGACCACACAAGAAGACAGCCAGCTTCCCTGGCTTTTCAGGACTCAGAATCTATGGGAAAACATTATCACTACGTGGAGAACAGGCTGTGATACCTTGTGATGGCAGGGTTTGATTTAATGTGGAAGTCCCAGGAAAGTCTCCCTAAGGAAGCTACAGCTCAAGCTTATGTGCAGGAGTCTATCAGTTACATCTCTCCTGCTGCTGCTGAGACGCTGTGAGGGAGCGTCTGTTAGGCTGACAGCTTTCATGGTTAGTAACCATAAGCATCATGGCCATAAGCTGTCAGCAAGCGGCACGCTTGGTGTCTGAGCAGTAGCTGAGAGCTTACATCTTGATCTACAACTCTGAGGCAGAGAAAACTAGCTGGAAATGACATGGGCTTTTGAAACCTCAAAGCCCACCTCCAGCTACACAAGTCTTCCAGTAACACTACACCTTATAATCCTTCCCAAATAGTTTCATCAACTAGGACCAAGTATTCAGATGTATACGGGGACCATTCTCACTCAGACTTCCACAAGGAATTAACTAGAGGACACTAACATTATGTCAGGCAGAGGGACAAAGGGTGTATCTAGAACCCTTTGATGAGAGTGATGGTAAAAGGAAGGTCCCAGGCTGCCATTCAACCCAGGGAAAACACCAAGGCAGGTAGGTGCAATGGGAAGGGAACCAGGCCTGTTTTTTTTGTGTGTGTGTCGTGACACCACCTGCACTGGCTGAGTGGCCTTGCATCAGAAGGAGGGCATGTAAATGCTCTAATATGCACATAAGACAATGCAAGAGATCTTGAGGAAGGCAGGTCAAAGGCTGGGTTAGGGCTGTGGCTCAGTGGTAAAGTTACTGCCTGCCACTCACAGAACCTAGGTAAGAGCCCCAGTACAACGTAAAAAATAAAACCCACAAAGATGGCTGTTGATACATGAGAAATGAGAAGGTCAAAGATGACATCGGTGGTGACCATCTGAGAGCTGAGAGACCCGATAACCAGACTGAAGTTGTTGAAGAGAAGGGGATGGAGACAGAGACGGCTGAGATGTAGCAGAGCTCTTGAGCAGCTTCTGCAGGGAGGAGAGGACTAAGTGAGCAAACTAGAGGTCGTGGTGGGCAAGTCCTGGGGCTGTAACCATGGTACAAAAGGACCCTTCATCGAACCACACTCTGTGTCTCTAAGAAAGAGTGTGTTCACAAAACTGAAAAACCATGACGTAGCATAGCTTTAATGTCAGTGTTCAGAAGAGAGAGGCAAGCTCCACCTAGGGCTATGGGGACAGAGGAAGAGAGAGACCCTGTCTCAAATACACACAAACCAACAAACAAACACCTATAGGAAGGATGTCCTCACCCAACATAGCCCCAGGGCCTAGAACTGAACAGTGACAAGTGGAGAAACCCTATTTATGGAGATCTGGAAGACTTAAACAGTGCTCGTGGTACTAGAAAGGTGCTTTGCCAGATAGCTGTGGTGGCTCACGCCTGCAATCCCTGTAGAACAAGGCAGGAGAATCGCAGCTGGCTGAGTCCTAACCGTCAGTTCTAGGACTACTCAAATAAATAAAAATGTTACCGAGGGCTCTAATCGCCTGTCATCAGATCAGGCAGGTACAGCTACAAACTTCAGGCCAGCTGACACTACATGAAATCTCTCGCAAAACACTTCCCCATCTCAAAGAAAAGCTAAAGAGGCAGGATGGGCCTGGGGAGGTGGCTCTGTGGTGAAAAGCAGGTGTTTTCCTTGTGGGCCAGGTTTGATTCCCGCATCCATGTAGTGGTTCCTGACCATCAGTTACTCCAATTCTAGGACATCTGACTCCAGGTTCTGACCTCCCAGGGCACATGCATGGAGCACATACAGACATACGGGCAACACGGAGGCACATAAAGTTTAATCTCTAAAACAAAAACAGCCATGCTTGCTTCGGCAGCACGTAGACTAAAAGTGGGATGATACAGAGAGGATTAGCATGGCCCTGAGCAAGGAGGACACACAACGAACTCTGGGGGTGGGGGTGGGGGACCAAATAAATAAAATAATTAAAAGAATAAATAGAAATTTGTAGTCATGCTTGTGCATTATCTCTAGTAGACGTTTAGATATTTAGGAGTCTAGGCTATCGGTTACCATAGCAAAATGAATTTGGCTTAAAACAGAAGCACACATATTATCAAAGAAGCCCTACTAGCTGGTTAGGCTGCTGACTCTGTGTGAGGGCAAGATCTTAACTCCAGTGGAAACACTGATGAACGTGTGCAGTTCAAGCTAAATGCCCTTGGCCACTTCTCAAGTCTGGTTTTGGAGCAGCCCCATTAGCCACATCTTTGAACTGGGTCTATATTAAGGGACCAGTGTGCCTGCAGAGGACACGGAGGTGAATTTCTCAGTGCAGATGTGGTCTATCCTTCCTGCTCTAGTGATTCTGGCTACATAGACAGCTGAGCCAAGCCAAGCCAAACAAGAACATGGGCTGTGTTGTTGCCAAATGCAGATGACAGTATTTCTACTTTCTAGGTCGGGATTTCTCTCATGATGACACTTTGGATGTTCCAACCCAAGTGGAACTGCTTATCAAGCAAGCGACATCTCATGAGAACCTCTGCCAGTGCTACATTGGCTGGTGAGTGAGCCTTGCAAAGAAGCCTCATTGGCCAAGTGTGGTGGCACATGCCCTTACTCCCCAGCACTGGGGATGCAGAGGCAGGCAAGTCTCTAGTAAGTTTCAGGACAGCCAAGTTATAGTAGTGAAACCATGTCTCTAAATAAGCCTGCAGTAAGGACACACTTTAAGCCTCAAACCCACATATGAGAAGATGATTTGGTGGAGTGATCATAGAGAACATTCTTTATGGGCTCCATGCCTCTTAAGTTCACAGGTTCTGAGAATGCTCCTTGCTTGCGGGAAACAGAGATGTAATCTCATTTGGAAGTTACAGCTGCTTTGAGAGCTTTGGTTTAGAATGGGCAGAGTGCATTACTTGTCTGGTGCTTTTGGAATTTTGTTGTCGCTCCAGAGATCTGAAGGGCACAGGAAAAGTCAAAGAAATGCTAGAGAGAAAAAGTGAAGAAAAAGATTGATAATCCTGGAGACTCTAGGCAGGCATTTGAGAGGGGCAGAGGAATCTCTGGGACCTCAGGGCCATTAGCCCTCTACTAGAGGTGTTGACTGAGTCCCATAGGGCTCAAACCTGCTCTCTGTGCTTGGGTAAAGCTTGGAAGAGCTCTGACTGACCATGCCTTTTTCTGCCCACCTTCCTAGGTGTCCTTTCTGGTAACCAAGGCCTGGCAAAGAAAATCATCTCCTCCGATGCTTTTGTACCTTGGTCTGTGCTTCCAGTGGACTGAAACCATGGTCATAAAGTTGGACTTTGTTAATATTTTGAAATGTATATGAAAAGAACTACTGTATATTCAAAGTTGGCTTATGCCAACCTCCTAGCTGCTGTTGAAAAGACACTGTCAGAAACACAAGGCTTGATTCAGTTCCCAGGACAGTGAAACACAGTAATCCTACAGAAACCAAGCCTTTGATTTTGGGAGAACAGAAGATGAGTAACTGACTAAGAAATACGGGTTTTGACTTAACTTACAGAAGAACTCATCATACGCATTTGCTGACCGAATAATCTAGTTGATCCTCTCAACCAGGGGCTTCAACAGCAAGGACACAGATGTCAGCACTCCACCATCCTGTTACCTCACCCGTCCCTGGATGCAGTGGCAACATCTGCAGGATGGGCCACCGTGTGTGTAAGAAGATCTGTCTTCCACCTGATCCCATGATGCTGAACCTCACAGAGCCGGCCTTCCAGGAAGGACGTTTGCTCAGACGCCTGGCCACCGAGGATGAGCAGGTGTGCCAGGATCTCAGTGCAGGGTCCACGCTGGCCCTGCTGCTGTGTTCAGTGAGGGATGGATATGTTGTGTTTGCAGCAGGGACTCAGAACACAAATGCTGTTGTGGAAGTGCTGATCTCAGAGGGACACTAGCGCAGGTTGTGAATTAAGAGCAAAGTAAATATCCAACTAAACACAAAGTATAAGTGAAGCCACATCTAGACACCATTGTATCTGAGTAATTTTTGTGCCAATAAATGACATCAGAATTTTAAAAGTATTTATGTGTATGGCTTTCTGTTCATTATTTTGCAAATTCTCTTATTGGGCTTTGGCTTAAACTCAGTGGTAAGCCACTGACTAATGGGGACAGGAACCTACACCATTACATTCCATCACTAGACAGGCCAAGACAGAAACAGGCAAACAAGGATCTCTTGAGATTCTGGACTACACAGAAAAACCCTGTCCTTTTTGTTGTTGTTGTTGGTGGTGGTGGGTTTTTTTTACACTCCAGATTTTATTTCCCTCCCAGTCCACCCTCCGACTGTTCCATATCCCAAACCTACTTCCACCCAATCCCCCCACCACGAGGCTGTCCCCACCCCACCCAACCTCTAAACTCCCTGGGGCCTCCAGTCTCTTGAAGGTTAGCTGTATCTTCTTTTGAACCCAGACCCAGCAGGTCTCTGCTGTATATGTGCTGGGATCCTCAAAAAACAGCAAGTGTTCTTTTTTTTTTTTTTTATTCATTTATTATATATAAGTATACTGTAGCTGTCTTCAGATACACCAGAAGAGAGCATCGGATCTCTTTACAGATGGTTGTGAGCCACCATGTGGTTGCTAGGAATTGAACTCAGGACCTCTGGAAGAGTAGTCGGGTGCTCTTAACCACTGAGCCATCTCTCCAGCCCAGCAAGTGTTCTTAACTGCTTCAAAGCCTCTCTTCTCTCCCTTTCCCAATATTTTAAACAAACTGGGAAAAATCCAATCCTTGAGTAAACGGTTTTGCACGCCTTTAACCCCAGCACTTGGGAGGCTGGATGCAGGCGGGTCCGGGGTGAAGATCTAGCTTTAAATGTAATTTCAATTGTATCCTCCCTCCAGTCCTCACCCTAGCCCACAGGTTTGTTAGGATACAACGTAAAATTAAAGAAAAGCCTAAATCTCCCCATCGTTGGCCAAGTCGTGTAACAAGTTACACTACTTACTTGGTGTGGGGCGGGGTAGTGGTATTGAGCCGCGCGCATGCGCGTTACGCTCTTCTCCGGTCCGCCGGAACAATCTCGCGAGAAGAGCCGCCCTAGGACGGAAAAATGGCGCCTCCCAGTCCCCGGGAGCATCAGTCCGCGCCAGCGACCGGTGCGACCAAGCCTGACGCGGAGATGGTACTGCCTGGCTTCCCGGATGCAGACAGCTTCGTAAAGGTCAGTTCGCGGGCTCTGGGGCACCGCTGTTTTAGCCGGAAGCGGGTCTGGGGCTGCGGGCTTCTGGCGCCTGTCACGGCGGCCTGACGGCGCGCACGGAGAACGGCAGCGAAGGGCTCCGCGCTTCCGGTGTGAGCGCGAGCGGCTTCGCGTAGAAAGCTGTGTCCGCGCCTTCGGAAGGGCGTCCGTCATCCACGTGGCGCACCCTGCGCTACCTCTCCTGAGGAGCCCAACAGCTGAGCGACTCTCCCGCCCATTGCTCACCCCGCTGATGCACAAACGTCTATTGCCCCAATCTCTTGGGTTGAATGTCACAGCGACCATCGAGCCCCTCTCTAAATGCCAAAGCGCACTCACCAGTACCTCTTGAGAAGGAAGATAGAGTTTTTATTTAAATTCTTTGTTCACAAAATTCACGATGCTGTCATGAGACGTTAACACCTCCCTTACGCTGGGATCCCCAACCATGAGATTATTTTCATTGATGGCCTTGCTGTGGCAGTCTATGTAGACATTAACTTTAAAATAAATCGCGATCCTCTTGGTTAAAATATATTTTTTCTTTGCTAATTCGTAACTAATTTTGCTACCGTTATGAATTGTAATGTAAACAGGCAGGGTATCTGAAATGGGACCCAAGGGTTGAGAGCCACTGCCTTAAAATAAGCACCCACTCTTTATCAATGACAGCCACTTGTGATTGTTTCCCATTCATTACCTGCCTCACAACAGTCTACCTAAACCACTGGTTATAAAATGGTCACCTGAGTCGGGTGGTGGTACACAAATCCAGCCCTTGGGAGGCAGAGGCAGGTGGATCTCTGTATGTTTGAGCCCAGCCTAACCCAGGTCCTGTACAAGAAGTGCTAAGCACTCTTAACGCTGATCGGTCTCTCCAGCTCCCTGGGATATATAGCTTTAAAATCTTGTGGGTTTTTTATTCCTGAGTAAACAGGAATCCGTGTGTAAGATGCATCTTTTTCTCTGATTTTCAGTTTGCACTTGGGTCGGTAGTGGCCGTTACCAAGGCATCTGGGGGCCTGCCACAGGTCGGTGACGAGTATGACTTTTACCGAAGTTTTCCTGCCTTCCAGGCATTTTGTGAGACACAAGGAGACAGGTTGCTTCAGTGGTGAGTTTATTACGTTGATTGAAAGAAATAAAAGATTGTCCTGAGAGTGGCATACCTCAGTTAATGAAGATAATGGAGTTAATGGAGATAATGAACGTGATTGGGTTCCTGAGTCTGAACTCCAGTACTAGCCATCACCAAAGAAACGCTGCCTAAATGCCATTAACCAGAGGGACATAGGATAATTGTGTGGTCTGTGGCTGTTGGGGAAGAATAGCGGCTCAGTGTGGAGCCCGGACTAGCCTGGAACTTGCTATGTAGACCAAGCTAGCCTTGAAATCTTAGAGATCAACCTTCCTCTGAACTCACTTCCCCTGAGTGCTAAAATGAAAATGTCAGCCATCACAGCCAGCATGATCTATGATCTTTAAAAATAGGGGGTTGGGGATTTAGCTCAGTGGCAGAGCGCTTGCCTAGCAAGCACAAGGCCCTGGGTTCAGTTCCCAGCTCCGAAAAAAAGAAAAGAAAAAAAAGAAAAATAAGAGGGCCGACAAGATGATTCCGTGGGTAAAAGGCATCTAATGCCAAGCCTGACAGCCTGAGTTCAACCCCTGAGACTCTCGGATGGAGAAAGAGCTCACTCCTGCAGACTATCCTCTGGCCTTAACACATGGGCGGGGGAACTCACACACACACAATATCTGTTTATGTCAAAAGTCTTTTGCTGCGTGTGGTGGCTCATACCTTTAATCCCAGCCTTAGGGAGACAGAGGCAGGTAGATCTCTGAGTTAAGGCTGGTGTGGTCTGTATAGTGAGTAGAGCAGCCAAGGCTACACATTTCTCATCTGATAATTGTTGGGGGAGATCACCGTGAAGTTATTTTGCTGAGAATAGGCCTAACTCACCAAATTACACAGGTGTCTTCAAACTCACTGTGGCCTGAGCCTTCTAGGAAGCCGGTGTCACAAGCCTACACCATCAGGCCTGGCTTGGGGTCCTGTGTTTAAAGGTTGTTGTGAAGATGTACATTGGGTTAATTTTATCCAGGGTGCCGGGAACCCTGTGATCCAAGCCATTTGAGGAGTTTTCTCAGACTGTAGGTTGGTAGAACAAAGGTGCACGTGCTGACCTTGGTTTTCCTCGATTCCTTAGCATGAGTCGGGTGATGCAGTACCATGGGTGTCGCAGCAACATCAAAGACCGAAGCAAAGTCACTGAGTTGGAGGACAAGTTCGATTTACTCGTCGACACCAACGACGTGATATTGGAGAGAGTGGTGAGTGCCTCCCATCCACAGAAGTAAGCTCTCAGATAGAAGGCTCAGATATCAGTGGAAGGAGAAACCCCAGCTCTATGGAAAGTGAAATAAATGTAGCCAGTCCTAATGGCCGTACCTGTGCCTCGCACTAGGGAAGCAAAAGCAGGCGGGTCTCTGAGTTCCAGGCCAGCCTGTTCTACACAGCAAGACCTCTCCAATAGATGGATGGGTTGGTGGATAGATAGATAGATAGATAGATAGATAGATAGATAGATAGATAGATGGATGGAATTGTATGTATAGGCACGTGCCATGAATGCCGGTGTCCGTGGAGACCAGTGGTCTTGGAGCCCACTGGAGCTTGGGTAGAACACCAGTCCTCTGCAAGAGCCATGGTGCTCTCTCCAGCCCCCACCCATGCTCTTCAAAAATAGTTATGTTTTTGGCTCTAGAAGATGGCTCAGCAGTTAAGAGCACTTTCTGCTCTTCTAGAGGACCCAGGTTCCATTCCCAGCACCCATGTGGCAGCTCACAACCATCTGTAAGTCCTCCATGGGATCTAACATCCTCACACAGACATACATGCAAGCAAAGCACCAATACACACAGAATAAGATAGATAAATCACTTACAAAAATGTCAAGTTTAAACCGGCCATTAAAATTCTGAATGCGTACAGTATATAAATAATATTTTGATACATTTATCTATTCTTTTTAATTTACTCATTTATATTTTATGTGCATTGGTGTTTTGCCTGCGTGTGCGTGTGTCTGAGGGTGTCTCCTAGAACTGGAATTACAGACAGTTGTGAGCCACCATGTGGATGCTGGGAATTGAACTCAGGACCTCTGGAAGAGCAGCCAGTGCTCTTAACCACTGAGCCATCTCTCCAGCCCTTACCTCCTCTTTCATGTGTGTATAAACCACATAATTCTGTGAATGCATTTCTTAAAAATGTCAGGTAGGTAAGCCTGTCAAAGTCACATCCTAACCCAGTGCCTTGTCTCCTCATAGGGTATATTACTGGATGAAGCTTCAGGTGTCAACAAGCATCAGCAGCCTGTCCTCCCTGCGGGGCTGCAGGTCCCCAAAACGATAGTGTCGAGCTGGAACCGGAAGGTGAGCCCCGCTCACAAGCACACGCACACCAATGTTCTTGTCTCCAGAAGATGAGCTGGAGTCTCGTTCCCTACTTCATCCAGTGGCTTTGTCTCAGTTGGTTCCTACGTGTTGTCCACAGGCAGGAGAATATGGCAAAAAAGCAAAGGCGGAGACTTTCCGACTGCTACATGCAAAAAACATCCTCCGGCCTCAGCTCAGGTTTCGAGAGAAGATCGACAATTCCAACACGCCATTTCTCCCAAAGATCTTTGTTAAACCCAATGCTCGGAAGCCACTCCCTCAGGGTAAGTGGTGCCTTTGACGTGCTTGAGTCTTCACTCCCGCATTTCTGTCCTCAGAGGGGCGCAACACCTCCTCCTCTTCCTAAGCTGAAAAGTGTATGTGCCTCATGTGTGATGCTGTGTTTGTCACTGCCTGGTCTCCAGCTCTCTCAAAAGAAAGGCGGGAACGCCCGCAGGATCGTCCAGAGGACCTGGATGTCCCTCCAGCGCTGGCAGATTTCATCCATCAGCAGAGAGCCCAGCAGGTGGAGCAGGATGTGTAAGTGCATGGCTCTGCTCTTTCCGAGGCTGGCCCTTCTTTTCTTCAGAGCTGGGGACCGAACCCAGGGCCGTGCGCTTGCTAGGCAAGCTCTACCGCTGAGCCAAATCCCCAACCCCCTTTTTTTAAAGATTTATTTATTCATTTATTATATATGAGTACACTGTAGCTGTCTTCAGATACACCAGAAGAGGGCATCAGATCCCATTACAGATGGTTGTGAGCCACCATGTGGGTGCTGGGAATTGAACTCAGGACCTCTGGAAGAGCGGACTGTGCTCTTAACCGCTGAGCCATCTCTCCAGCCCCCCATTTTTTAAAAGATTCAGTGTGCATGCACGCGTATCTCGTGCACACATGCAGGAGTGCATGTGGAGGCAAGAAGAGAATGTGGAGGGATTCTGAGCTCTCTGACATGGGTACTGGGAACTGACTTTAGTCCTCTGCAGAGCGATGTACACTCCTAATGCTGAGCCATCTCAGGTCTACATGGCACCCTTACACAGGGCCCATGCTAATCTCTGTCACTCCACTTTCGGTATATGCACTGCCCGGGTGAGCATCAGCCTCTCTATGTATTTTATTGAGATCAAGACTCATTTCTGTAGCCCAGCCTGGCCTTTAACTCACGGTCAAGGTGAGATATTTTCACAGTGTAATTTTTCCTCATTTTTCGTTTTTGGTGGTAGGCGGTAGTAAGACAGGGTCTCATATATCTCAGGCTGGCCTTAAACTTCCTGTATCACCAAGGATGACCCTGAACTTAGGATCCTCCAGCCTCCACCTCCTAGATGCTAAGATTAGAGCTGCCTGCCCTCCTGCCTGGGTTTGTCTGGTACTGAGGCTGGGACCCAGGGCCTGGTGTAGCTGGACAAGCACTGTAGCAGCCCAGCCTCAGCCTGCTCACTTGTTTACACACGCTGTATCTGAGTGTCTGCGTTCCTTCTGATTCACGGCATTAATATAAAGGTTTGTGTTGTGTTCACTCAGGTTTGCACACCCTTATCAGTATGAACTCGATCACTTTACTCCGCCTCCCTCGGTGCTGCAAAGGCCGCAGCCCCAGGTTAGTGCCCACACACCCTTTCAAAGCTGGCTTCCGGGAGCATGGGAAGAACAAAGCACTGAGTTGGTTCACGTCTGCTTTCCTGGGGTAGCTTTAGGAGGCTGCAGTGTGGCGTCATCCCGTGCACTTGGAAATCAGCCTGCACCTTCGTAGGGTTTGTCTTTAACACGGTGCTTTTTGTGTTCCTTTTGTGGTCCAGTTGTACAGGCCTGTGGAAGAGACACCCTGCCACGTTGTGTCATCCCTAGATGAACTTGTGGAGCTCAATGAAAAGCTCTTGGGTTGTCAAGAGTTTGCAGTGGACTTAGAGGTACCTTGAAATTGACCTTTAGTGAAGTCTTCATTTTCCTGTGAGTTGTCTAGCACTAATTGTCTTTTATGTGTGGGGGCCTGAGACAGGTATCACACTGTAGGCCAGGCTGGCCTCAAACTCAAAGCCATCCTCCTACCTTTGTTTTTTTTTTCCCCTAAAAATTAGTTGTGTAACTTGTATAGCTAACTTTAAGAACTGGTAAAGGAAGCTTGTGGGTTTAACTCTGTGCAGAGTTCCCAGGTTAAGGACGAAAAGGTAAAGGAACACCTAGTAACCCTCTCCCCCAACCCCCTTCCGCACGGTTCAGCACCACTCATACAGAAGCTTCCTAGGACTGACGTGCCTGATGCAGATCTCCACGCGCACAGAAGACTTCATTGTTGACACCCTTGAGCTTCGAAGTGACATGTACATCCTCAACGAGAGCCTCACAGACCCAGCCATCGTTAAGGTCAGCCATACTGGCTCTTGCCGAGATCTTGGTGGGATCCCAGTGCTTTTCAGGGCACCATCTTGTTCTCTCAACCTAAACCCAGTGGAGGGAGAAACTACGTCATCTCCTACCCTGAGGTTCGGCATGCTAACTGCTTAGCTCTAGACCCCCATGAGGGCATTTGCAGTGTAGCTTGGTGTTAGCCAGAGATCACGTTGGTGCGTGCTTCAGGGATCCCAGTCTGTTGCATTGCCTGAACTTGAGGACATATCCGGAGTTAAGAGAGTTCTTACCTGGGAGCAGAAGCAGCCCTTAGCAGTGTACAGTGCCCAGCCCAAGGCCTGTGGCCTGAGTCAAGACATAGACGCTGGCGTGTCGTCCAGTGGTAGCATGCTTGCCTGGCATCCACAGGTCCCAGCGGTCAGTTCCTCCCAGTATTCGGTGCCCAGAGGCGGCTGAGTAAGGAGACAGACGGATGGCCTGCTGTCAGTGTCAGCTGCACAGCTCGGGTTTTGCTTGCAGGTCTTCCATGGTGCCGACTCTGACATCGAGTGGCTGCAGAAGGACTTCGGGCTCTATGTGGTGAACATGTTTGACACACACCAGGCAGCACGGCTTCTCAACCTGGCTCGCCACTCACTTGACCATCTGCTGAGGCTCTACTGTGGGGTGGAGTCAAACAAGCAGTATCAGCTGGCGGACTGGAGGATACGGTCAGTCGGCTCTGTCTGCCAGTGGCAAAGTGTGCGGGGAGCAGGAAAAGTCTGTCACCTTGGAAGCCTGGCTCACCTTGGTCACTTTCAAGACAGCTTTTCTTTAGCTGCCGTGCCAGAATTGGGTTTGTTTTTCGAGACAGGGTTTCTCTGTGTAGCCCTAGGTGTCCTGAAATGAGGCTGGCCTCAAATTCACAAAGATCCGCCTGCCTCTGCCTCCTGTGTGCTGGGATTAAATGGGTGTCCACCACCACTAAACATCAGAATTTCTAATTATAAAAAGGAGAACGTATTTGAACCAATGTTACACTCCCAGTATAAGAAGGAAATTAGGGGCTGGGGATTTAGCTCAGTGGTAGAGCGCTTACCTAGGAAGCGCAAGGCCCTGGGTTCGGTCCCCAGCTCCGAAAAAAAGAACAAAAAAAACAAAAAAAGAAGGAAATTAGTCGGGCTGGAGAGATGGCTCAGAGGACAAGAGCATAGTCTGCTCTTCCAGAGGTCCTGAGTTCAATTCCCAGAAACCACATGGTGGCTCACAACCACCTATAATGAGATCTGGTGCCTTCTTCTGGCTTGCAGGCATACATGCAGACAGAGAGCTGTATGATGTAAAATAAATAAATAAGAAAGAAAGAAGGAAATTAGTAACATTTGAAAGCCACTTCATTCTTGAGCCCTTGCCCGTCTCCCAGCACTGGGCCACGTGCACTAGGGCAGCACCCTGGTCACCCTCACAGCACTCTCTGGGCTTGCTCCCATCTTGTAGCAGAGATAAGAAAGCACAGAGAGGGTCAGGACAGACAGACAGACAGACAGACAGACAGACAGACCATAACAGGACTCTGCCTTAGCATCCCATGTTGAATAATAGTTTGTCATCCTGTGACGCAGGAACTGACCGAGTCCCCTTGGGAAGGAAAAAATCTTTGGGATGAGAAAAGGGCCAAGAAAGCTCTGTCACCCAGTATATAGGCAGTTGGGATGGCTGTCCCTGGGGCAGTCTTTGAGAAGGCTTTTCTTCCAATCCTAGCCCTCTGCCAGAGGAGATGCTGAACTATGCCCGGGATGACACCCATTACCTGCTTTACATCTATGACCGAATGAGGCTGGAGCTGTGGGAAAGAGGCAACGACCAGCCTGTCCAGTTGCAGGTGGTGTGGCAGCGGAGCAGGGACATCTGCCTCAAGGTACCACGTCACCAGAGAACAGAGACCCCGCACCCGTGCTGTGTCTGATTGAATTCTTCTGGTTTGTTCTGTTTTGTTTTGAAGTTAGCATAGAAAATAATGGCTCTGGGGCTAGAGAGATAGTTCAGTGGTTAAGACCATTGTCTGGTCTTCCAGAGGTCAGGGTTCATTTCCCAGCCCCCCCATGGCGGCTCACAATTGTCTAGTTCCAGGCGATCCAAACGCCCTCACACAGACATATATGCAACCAAAACACCAGGCAGATGTGTTGAGCTCGAGGGAGGCCAGCCTGGACTACAGAACTCCAGGACATAGAGAAACCCTGTGTTGAAAAACCAGAGAGGGCTGGAGAGATGGCTCAGCGGTTAAAGAGCACTGACTGCTCTTCCAGAGGTCCTGAGTTCAATTCCCAGCAACCACATGGTGGCTCACAACCATCTGTAATGAGATCCGATGCCCTCTTCTGGTGTGTCTGAAGACAGGGACAGTGTACTTCTATATAATAAATGAATAAATCTTAAAAAAGAAAGAAAGAGGGGTTGGGGATTTAGTTCAGCGGTAGAGCGCTTGCCTAGCGAGCGCAAGGCCCTGGGTTCGGTCCCCAGCCCCGAAAAAAAAAAGAAAAAGAAAGAAAGAAAAGAAAAAGAAAAACCAGAGAGAGAGGGTAGGGGAGAGAATGAATAATGGCTCAGAATTTACAAGCTAATTCCTGCCTTTAATCCCAGCACTCAGGAGGCAGAGGTAGATGGATCTTGAGTTTGAGGCTTGTCTCAGCTACAGAGTGAGTTCTGGGACAGCCAAGGCTGCACAGAGAAACCCTGTCTTGAAAAAAACCAAAACAACAACAACAACAGATTAGATAGATAGATAGATAGATAGATAGATAGATAGATAGATAGATAGATAGATAGATAGATAGATAGATAGATAGAAAGAAAGAAGATAGATTGGTTGATAGATAATTTGCATTTTCCTGAGATTAAAGAATGTTGGGTAATTTTTCTGTTTCTTTTTTTGAGGCCCTGAATCCGTTCACTGGCCATTTCTTGAGTGAATAATTTGGGTTTTAGGTATTCTGCAGTTCCTGTGGTATCCTCCTGATGCAGAAGCCATACTAACCCTTGCTGTTACATTGTCAGTGTGTGCTGCCATGACAGGAGTTAGGCTTCCTGTTTCATTCTGTTTTTTTCTTGTAGTGCTGAGAATTGAGTTCAGAACCTCACATATGCTAAGCAGACGCTCTCCCACAGAGCTCTATATCCAGCCTTGGTTTCAGGTTTGGTTTGTTTTGGTATTTTGGTTTTTCAAATCAGAGTTTTTTTGCAGACCAGTCTGGCCTCAAACTCACAGAGATCCTCTTTCCTCAGCCTCCCAAGAGCTGGAATTAAGGGTCTTTCAGTTTTTTAAATGAGTCCTCACTGGGTTATGCAGAGTGGCCTCTGGCTTGTAGTCCTCCTATGTTAGCTTCCCAAGTGAACCACTAAACTCATCTTTACCTTTGTCCTTTAATGCAAGAGGCCTCTATTAGTCAGGTTTCAGCCTGGAACAAGCCCAGAGCACAATTTTTTTTAAAAGACTTACTCATTTATTATATATGAGTACACTGTAGCTGTCCTCAGACACACCAGAAGGGGGCATCAGATCTCTTTACAGATGGTTGTGAGCCACCATGTGGTTGCTGGGAATTGAACTCAGGACCTCTGGAAGAGCAGTCAGTGCTCTTAACCACTGAGCCATCTCTCCAGCCCCAGAGCACAATTTTTTATCCCACAGGTGTTTTTCTTTTTTTACAGTGCAGAGGATCAAACTCAGGGCTTAGTGCATGTTAGGCAGTCATTCAGCCGCTGAGCCTTTCTCTACTGCTCATTGATCTTGACTATTGCCTAACATTTTGCAGAAATTTGTCAAGCCTATCTTTACGGATGAGTCCTACCTTGAGCTATATCGAAAGCAAAAGAAGCATCTGAATTCCCAGCAGCTGACAGCCTTTCAGCTGCTGTTTGCTTGGCGAGATAAGACAGCGCGCAGGGAGGATGAGAGCTACGGGTAAGGGATGCAGGGTTCTGTTACTGCCTAATGGGGCAGTGGGTATGACTGTGAAGGCTGGCTACTGTCTCCTGCATTGCAGTGTTTAGTGAACCTTGCTAGTTTTACTTAGCGTGATCTCATTGTGTGTTTTGTTCCAGATATGTTCTACCAAATCACATGATGCTAAAGATAGCTGAGGAACTGCCTAAGTAAGTCTCAGAGCCTGAGTGACATGCTCTCTCTTCTCAGTCGCTCTCAGTCCTTCACAGCCGGGCACTCATTGTGGCTGCCCAAGGCTGTACTCACAGAGGTTAGTACTCCAAGCTTGGACAGTGGCAAGGCCCAGGGAGCCACAGTCCTTGCCTGAGGGCTCCTGGACAAGAACTAAAACTTGTGAACTGGCCTCTCTGCATGGCTAATCCTGAGCCTGCGCAGTCCCTTAGAGAGAGCTGTCTCACATTCCTTCTTGTGTCTCTTTCTCCAAATTATAGCCTCACAAGTTTTTTGGGTTTTTTTTTTGTTTGTTTGTTTGTTTGTTTTTTAAGCAGACATAACTCACTGTTTTCTTCTTGTATAGAAGCCCTAATGTGGTAGTCTCAGCTGGAGCCTGGATCCTCTGAACCTCTAGAGACTGGTGTGGGTTTTTACAAGGTGGTCAGTGAGTTCTTGAGAAGAAGATTTGGTGGACACAGTCTCTCTTTCCAGAGGTCAGGGGTCAATAGCTATACATCATGGAGATGATATCAAAGGTGGCCTTGGCAAAATTGCCCAGGGTAGCAGTGCAGCCCCTGGCTGAAGTGTAGCAGTCATCTATACCGGCCATCATCAGTAGCTTCTTGGGTACAGGAACAGAAACAATGCCAGTGCCTCTGGGGGCGGGGATGAAACACACCAGCACAGAGCCGCAGTGGCCTGTCACCTTGCATGGCACAGTGTGGGGCTTGCCAGTCTTGTTCCCTTAGTAGCCTCTCCCTCTGCACAGGGACAGTGGAGAGCTTAGCTAGGATGCTGGCCCCTCCCATGGCAGTGGCTACCTCCTTGGAGTACTTAATACCAAGACCAGCGTATTCTTTGTAGTCCCCAGTAGAGACAACAGCCTTGAACCTGGTCCTCTGGCCAGCCCAAGTCTGCTTCTGCACTGGCAGACTTCAGAACATCATCCTTTAGGGAAAAAAGTCAATAATCTCAGATTCTGTAATGGGCTGGGAGAACAGGTAGATCCCCAGGGACTTGATTTTTCTGTCCTTAACCAGGCGGCCCAGCTTGGTGACAGTGATCCATTCATTGTCTTTGGCTTTACCTCCATGAGCTCGAAGCCTTGACCTTGACCACAGCCACAGCCTCCAGGCGGCCTCTAAGACCGCTGCTGAATTCTCCTTGGAAGCCATGATGGCCTCCTAACCCTGGGCCCCTGGGCCCTCCCACTGCACTGGTGTCATCTGCCATTAGGTATTTTTCCAAAGTCTCGTGACTTTTTTTTTTTTTTTTGGTTCTTTTTTTCGGAGCTAGGGACCGAACCCAGGGCCTTGCGCTTCCTAGGCAAGCGCTCTACCACTGAGCTAAATCCCCAACCCCGCCTCGTGACTTTTAAAAGTATTTTATTATATTAATTAGAGCATAAACAGGAATAAGAAATTGGAAATCAACTTTCCTTGAGGCTAATCTCCAACTCTCAGGATCTGTAAGACAACCAGAGGAATGGGCTTGAGAGTTGGTGCAGGGAAGATCTCATGTCCAGGTGGCTGGCAGGTCTGGGCTGATTTATGTAATCTCTTACTCCTTTTATGGCCTTCACTTTAGGGGACAGGGACCTATGGGGAGAGATCTTTACTCCATGCCCAGGCTGCCCTGCAACTCACTATGTAACAGAACCTGTGACCTTCCTGCTTCCATTTCTCAAGTGCTGGGGTCACAGACCTGCACCAGGATGCATGGTTCATGTGCTGGGCGTGGAGCTCAAGGCTTCCAGCTGCCAAGCAAGCACCCTGCTGTCAGTAAGTGTGGAAAGGCTTCTCTCCAAGATGAGCTGAGATTTTTACCTTGTTTTCAGGGAGCCTCAAGGCATCATAGCTTGCTGTAACCCAGTACCACCTCTTGTCCGGCAACAGATCAATGAGATGCATCTCTTAATCCAGCAGGCCCGGGAGATGCCCCTGCTCAAGGTATGCAGTGTTTGATTTAGCAGCCCATTCTCCAGCACCTTCTCCTGTGGCCTTCCAGAGCCCTGAGCTGTTCTCCTGTCCCAAATCACCCTGAGGAGTAATGAAGGCTTGGAAGTACAGGGGGTGTCATGGAAGCTATGGAGCGTGTTGTGTTAGATTTAGCTGCTCTGTGATTACTGGTTTTGAGTTTGGAGTTTTGAGGTATGGTTTTATTTTTTGATACTAAGGTTTAAGCCCAGGGCCTACCAATGCTACACAGGTACTCTTCTGCTGAATTATTGCTCTAGCCCACATGTTTTTAAATTAAGTTTTTATGTATTCTATGTGCATGTAGACGTATGTAATACAGCACATGTGTCTGGATCAGAATACACTGTATATGTACTCTGTATGAGTCCTGGTTGTCAGACATAGCAGTAAGAGCCCTCTCATCAGCAACTGCATTGTTGTTTTTAATGGCAGTCATAGATTAAACCTTAACCTTTATGGCCTTTTCCATAATTTGATAGCAAACTGGGTCATTTAATAATTGTAGTAAAGCAGTTCATTTGGTGGAGTGAGTTGGAGTAAGGATCTTGGCGTAGAGAGCTGACAGTGGAAACCCAAACCTGAAGCCATCACACCCTGGGTGTGCATGGTTGGACCAGTGTGGAAAGGGTTGTAGGATACGCCAGAGAGAGAGGCATGTGGCACTCAGCAGGAGATGGTCACAACAGGCTGCCAGTTACTGCTGTGCCTAGGGACTGGAGGAGCTGTCCACCCAGGCAGTGGTTAGATTTGCTGAGAGTGGGGGGTAGGATCCAGGACAACAAGCTGAAGCCAGAGCCTCAGTAAGAGGGAGGGAGGAGAATCGTGGGTCGGCTGGGGATCCAGAAGAATGAAAGAAAGACTAAAGCCTGGATAATCGTAGGTGGAAGTGAGGCCTCCCTCAGACCATAGACCCAGAGCTGCGCATGCAGTGACACCTGTAATCCCAGCACTTGGATGCAGAGCAGAAGGATCAGGAGTCCACGATTATCCTCAGCTATCTGCTGAGTTTAAGGCCAGCCTGAATTTCAAGAGACCCTGTCTCAAAAAAAACCAAAGACCTATCAAGACGAGATGGTACAGGCGCTCACCCACAGCCTGATGATCTGAGTTCCGTCCCACGGCCCCTTGTGGTTGAAGGAAAGAACCAACATCCTAAGTTACCCTCAGTGTGCCTGCTGAATGAATGACTATAAAAAAAGAAGAAAATGTGTCTTTGCAGGAATGTCTGCTCTCTGTAATAAAACTTGTTAAAAGTCTACTTAAGTGGTTTCTTTTAGGGGTTCTGCTTTAATTCTTTTCCTTCTTTTTGAGATAGGTTCTTACCATACAGCTGTGTAACCCTGAAGCCCAGGCAGGCCTTGAATTTTCAGTCCTGTCCCACCCCCTCACCCCCACCCCCAGCCTTCTAGGTAGCTAGATTATAGATTTGCACCACCATATCCACCTTTCTTAGGAAAACTTAGAATGTGTTGGCTTGGTGGTGACATCTATATGTGATCAGTGGTTCATTATCCTTTAAAAGATTGTTGACCCACAAGACTCAAAATGAAAGAAGAGTGTGTTTGCAGCTGTCATGTTAAGATGTCCATCTAGGTCTAAAGAGGCCAGAGGTAGGGTGTGTTGCCTCTCCTGTGTGAGGCCACAGGCACCCCTGCACCGCACACATATACACACCATGCATACATGTGCGTGCACTTGCACACGCACCCATACACAGACCCACAAAGCCCTTGTTAGTTTCCCAGTTTGTATAAGTAGAAAGCACACTGGCTGCCAGAGAAGGCTCCTCCAGGCGGGCTGGAGCCACTGCGTCATACCACCTCCTGACGGGCGCTGGCCTTTCACATGGTCGGGCTTGGGACCCAGCTGCTCAGAGTGAGGGATGAAAGGATAGCTCTTGGCCCTTGGGAGACAGACTCACTGACAACTACAGTCTACTGAGTAAGCTTGTGTCATTGCCTTTACACAACTTTCCTCCGTTTCTTTTCTCTTTCGTTGGTTTTGTGTGTGTGCACGCCCGCGCGTTTTGAAATAGTCTCCAGTAAGCCAGAGTGGCCTTGAGCTTGTGGTCCTCCTGCTCCTGCCTCTGCAGTGCTGGGATTGCAGGCATGTGCAATCACCCACTGGAGGTCAGGCCCAGGGCTTCAAGCATGCTAGGCAGACACTGCCAACTGAGCTACATTCCTGGCCCTGCTCTTCTCTCCCCTTAGTCTGAAACTGCAGCTGGAGTGAAGAAGAGTGGACCCCTGCCTAGCGCCGAGGTACAGTGTCACGGCTGCTGTGTCACCTATGGGAGGGGTGGAGATCACAGCCCCTGACAGGTCAGTGCTGTCCCACTGGCCAAGAGCTCCTGGCTTGCTTATTAGTTTTACATGTGGTCTGCTGGTTTCTCTTTGATGCAGAGATTGGAGAATGATCTCTTTGGACCCCATGACTGCTCCCATGCCCCTCCAGATAACTACCCGGTCACCTCAACTGATGGTAAGATGGAAACCCTCTGGACTTCCAGACAGATGGAGCCAGTTTCCTGGACGAGAGCCCACAGGTCTTGCTTACCTCTGTGTCTCTAGGGACCATGCCACTTCAGAAGCAGCCGAGCCTCTTCGATGAGGGCAAAGAAGAGACGTCTGTGGATGCCAGATGCCTCCTTGCTACAGCTGTCATCACTCTGTTCAGTGTGAGTAACAAAGGAGCCCACCATGGTGGTTCAGTCTTCCTCACGATGGGTGGGCTTAAAACATGGGCTGTGTGTCCAGAGGGTACATGTGTGTCTGAGAATAGTGCCAGAGGTAAAGCGAGAGGTGTGGACAGGGCCTCTAGACAGGGAAGGGTATCTCGTGAGCTCTGTTGGTGAAGAGACCTTAGAATACAGGCGGAAGCATGGCTCAGAGGCCAAGCTCACTGGCTGCTCTTCTAGAGGATCTGGGTTCAGTGCCAAGTACCTGCATGATGGCTCACAGCCATCTGCACTTCCAGTTCCGGAGGATCTGACACCTTCCAAACTCCGTGAGCACCTGGCACACACATGGAACACATGTGTACACACAGACAAAGCACACATACACATAAACATACATCTCTTTCTAGGAAAAGCAAAAGCTAGGCTGTGGTGGCAAATGCCTTTAGTCTCCACACTCAGGATGCAGAGGCAGGGGGTCTGTGAGTTAGTTCGAGCCCAGCCTGGTCTAGAGAGTCAGTTTTAGGACAGCCAGAGCTACACAGAGAAACCCCATCTCAGAAAGAGAGAGACGAGCAGACCAGCCAACCTTAGAGGGAAAAATGTCTTAAGGAGAAGGACACTGGGCTGACATGACAGACGGACAGACAAGAGCAGGTCCAGCTATGGCAGAGGGCCAGACCAGCTGGGTGGCCAGCAGGGCTTCTGAACTTGGAGTTTGTGACAGGTACTTCTCCTAAACACACCTGTCATCATCTGGATACACTCTTAGGAAAACCACACACTTCATACACTATAACTCACTAGCAGAAATGTCATCAGCCAGTGTAGGCTGTAGGGAGTAGCAGGCCTCTCCTCTCTGACCCTGGGAGAGTCTCTATTCTGGAGACCCTGTGTGGCTTGCTCGGACTGCTCCTGGGGCCTGGCTGTGATGTAGTCTGTTTCCGCCTGCCTGTATTGGCACCTCTAGGTTCCCTGCAAAGGGAAGGCCCAAAGGCCTGGAGAGGTGGGTTGTGGGTAAAGTACTTGCCTTGGAAATGTGAGACTACAATTTGGATTCCAGAAAGAACTGAAAGGCCAGACATAGCACACTTGTGTAATCCCATTGACCTGTGCTGGGATGGGAGAGGGCTCATGGGCCAACTAGCTCAGCGTACATGGTGATGAGCAAGGCACCCTATATCAAAGGTTGTCATTGACCTCCATGTGCACACACTTGCACACATACACAGTTTTAAAAGTCCTGTATGAGCCAGGCACGGTGGTGCATGCCCAGCACTCAGGCAGGGACGGGCAGATCTCTTGAGTTTGAGGGCAGCCTCCCCTCCATAGTGAGTTACAGGACAAACAGGGTTACACAGACAAAGTCTGTCACAATAAAAGTATTTTAGACAGGGCTGTACGGTGGTGATTCATGAACAAAAAGGGTGTAGGAGCCAAAAAGGGTGTAGGGGCCACAGGCTGGCAGGAGCTGTCATGGGGATCTAGCAACTTGACTTGTTGGCTAGGACTGCCTTTTTCTTTTTTCTTTTTAATCAGGATCTCATTCTATTAGCCACTCTAACCTTAAACTTCCATTTCTCCATTGTTGCTCTTGCAGAGGACTTAGTTTAATTCCCAATACGCAGATGGCAGCCCCCGGTGATCTATAGCTCCAGGTCCAAGGGATCCAACACCTCCTGACCTCCGTCAGCACTGGGCACGCACACACACACACACACACACCCCACTCATGCACATAAAATTTTCACTTGGAACACAGAAGCAGGTGGATCTCTGAGTTCGAGGCAGCCTGGTCTACAGAGTGAGTTCCAGGACAGCCAGGGTTACACAGAGAAACCCTGTCTGGAAAAACAAACAAACAAACGAAAATCATTTGGATTTCTCCCGCCTCAGCTCTTCAGTGCGGGGATTGCAAGCGTGTGCCCGTTCCTAACTTGAGGCTACGCTGTCACGAGAGTTCTACGTTTAGTCTGAAGAAGGCTGTGCTGTCTCTGTTCTGTGTTAGAAACAAACACAAGGGACGAGCGGATGTTATGAATGCCGTTGGCAGCAGTGTTCAGTGGCATGATTTTACTGGTTCCCTGTCAAGATCTGAATACAGTTCACATCTGTCAGTTAGGGCCTCAGGCTGTCTGCCCAGGCGGAGCTGTGTCTAAGTCCCCATGCTTTTCCTCTTCGCACACAGAAGGCAGTGACAGGGCCACAGGCTGTGAGGTTGTGAAGGCTGTAAAGATGCATGGGCTCACACGCTGACGTGGCGGCTCACTCACCTGTAATCCCAGAAGCAGATAAATACCTGGTTTTAAGACCAGCCCTGGTCTACGTAGCTCAAACAAATGAGTTCATCACCTTAAGAAATACGTTCTCCCTGTCGTGGACCCTGGCATGGAAGCGTGGTCCTGGTTAGAAGTGATGGTTGGTGTGTCCCTGCAGGAACCCAGCACTGAGGAAGCTGGAAAGACTCCATTGACGGTGGCACAGAAAAAAGCCCAGAGCATAATGGAGTCCTTTGAAAACCCATTTAGGATGGTGAGTAGTGCAGCTGCACCAGCCCAGCAGGAGCTACGGGGAATTCTGCAGCCACGAGTCCTTTCACCGGGGAGGAAAGCAGGACTGTGGAGGGGGAGCCCAAATCCACCGACGTATCGGTCATCCATGGTGTCCAGGTCGGGACTCTTGAGTTGAGGCCTTAAGGGACCATCCTGGCAATAGGAGTGCCTCTGACAGGCAAGGTGCTGCTCTTGGCATTTGCAATGACTGTTTCCCTTCTGCAGTTCCTGCCTTCTCTGGAAAACAAGGCCCACATCTCTCAAGCAGCAAAGTTTGATCCTTCTTCGAAAATCTATGAAGTAAGTAGCTCTCTATGGGCTTCTGGCCTGAGTGAGGGTCTCTCAGGAAGGCTTCAGATCCTCTTAGGCCGCTGAGAACAGGACAGCGGCCCTTTGTGTCTAAGCCTGCTTCTAGGAAGAGGCCAGACTGTAGCCCAGTCCTCGGAAGCCTCTGAGGGCTTGGGGCTGGGAATAGAGCTCAGTTGGTAGCGTGCTTGCCTGGCTTGTGTGGAGCCTTGGTTTGATCCCCAGCACAACGTAAAGCTGGCGTGGAGATGTACACCTATGAGCTCAGCACTTGGGAGGAGACAGCAGGAGGACCAGAAGCTCAAAGGCATCTTCAGCTACACAGTATATTGTAGGCTAACCTGGGCTCTAGGAGGCCCTGCCTTTAAGAAAAGAAAGAAAAGAAAAGAAAAGAAAGAAAGCAGCATCAGCCTGCCTTGCCTCACAAGCATGTCAACATAGGCTAGTGTTTGTCTGATGTATACTTGAACCCTGGTTCAAGGGTTCAAATCCAAGACTGGAGAGGAAAAAACAAGACTGTGTTTTTCTAATGGAGTAATTTATATGTAATAAAGTGTATAAATAATATAGTTTATAGCATCTGTATATGCGTATATTGCTTCAAGGCTCTTAAGGGAGCAGCTTGAATCTGAGGAGACACTGCCTTGCACTGCAGACAAGAGTACCCCTCACACAGGGCCCTGTAGGAAGGATGGCCTCTGATGACACCCACCAGCATGGCCCTGTCACCAGACAGCACTCTCACTGGCCTCAGTCCTGTGCTAAGGGCTTAACCTACTGATTTCAGGAGGAGTCCCAGGGCCATCAAGGTGGATCATGGGTAAAGGATCCCACCACCCAGCCTGAAAAACTGAGTTGGATCCCAGGAACCTATGTGGTGGAAGGAGAGAACTGACTCCAAGCTGTGTTTTAACCTTCACACATGCACGGTGGCTTGTGTACACACAAAATGAGTGAATAGAATTAATAGAATTTAATGAAAATAGGCAGCGGACTATGACAATCCACGCCTTCAACCTAACACAGAGGAAGCAGAGGCAGGCAGTTCTCTGATTTTTTGAGGGCAACCTGGTCTATATACCAAGTTCTAGGGGAGCCAGTATAATATGGTGAGGTCCTTCCTCCAAAAAAAAAAAAAAAAGTAATAAAGACAGTAAAACTAAAAATAAAGAAATGAGAAGACTTGAGGACTTGACTCACTGGTAGTGTACTCACTTAGCAAGCACTGGGCTGTGGGTTCAGACCCAAATCGAGGGGAAAAACAAGCCAGGCATAGTTACACATCTTTTCTCCTAGCATTTCAAAGACAGAATCTCTTGGTTCAAATTCAGCCTGCTCTACAGAGCAGGTTCAAGGCCCAACCAGAGTTACAGGGTAAGACCTGGTCTCCAAAGAAGGGGTTGAGGGACTAGAAATAGGGAATCTACAGCATGTGACTGTAAACCCAGTACGTGGGCAGTGGAAGCAAGAGGATGAGTTTAGGGTCATCGTAGGCTGAATAGAACCTTGGAAACTAACATTGACTCAAAAAACCAATCTAAAGAGGAAGTAACGTGGGCTTCTCTTCATCTCCTGCCCCAGCTGTAGCACAGCATCCCCAGTCCATCCCTGTGTTCATTTTGGATCACCCAGATGTGAATGGGACAGGACAGGACACGTAGGCCTAGGGAAACACACCTGGAGCCCCACTTTGTTCACTGGCCAGGCCACAGGGCCAATGACCGAGGCTCCCTGGTCTAGAGGGTGACTGGGTTGAGGTGTCCAGGGTGAGCACTTACAGCCCCACCATGCCCGGGGTTCGGGTGTATTTTGCCCTCCTTAATAAGGATCTTGCAAACAAAGCCAGTGAAAAGATGGTACTTTTAGATGTAGGGTGTATTGGCTTAGAATATGTGTCGTTAGTACCTTAGCATGTCCTCCATGGCCCCTGACACAAATAGGCAGGCACTCCCAAGTAACTGAGTTTAGGCAGCTTCTTTTTGGATTTGGTTTCCTTTCGTTCTGGTCATTGTCTGTTTTCATTATAGATCAGCAACCGTTGGAAGCTGGCCAGCCAGGTCCAGAAAGAACCTAAAGAAGCAGCCAAGAAGAAGGTAGCTGAGCAAACAGGTAGCATCCGCATCCATGTAAATGTCAGTCAGATTGAGGGTGACGGGTGACGGGTGTCCAATAAGGATTCCCAGCCCTCGCTGACAGACAGGGCACTGAGCAGAACAGGCCCAGCCCCAAGCTTGCAGAGTTCAACTTCTACTGGGAATGGCGCAGTCACTGCCCGTGTGTTCTACCACTGTAAAGCAGTAGGTTCTGTGCGTGCAGAGGGAAGAGCTCTGGACGCTGGTGAGGAAAAGCAGTCTAGGTCACCCGAAGTGAAGAGGCTGCCACAGATCCATGGGAGAGTGGACTGAAGCAGACTCCAAGTTCCCATGCGGTGGCTGGCTGGCATGCCCAAAGAATGGCAAGCCAGGACTGTCCAGGTGCCTGGGGAAGAGAGGCAGGGGAGCAGACGGGCCTCTCTGAGGACTGCTGGACCTTAGATAAACTTGGCAGGGCTCAGAGCATGGGGGATCCCCCTGACACAATCAAAATAGACAGAAAGCCTGCGCCCAGCAGCTCAGCCGACATCCTGAGGTCAGATCCTAGACCCGCCCTATCTTAGAGCCAGCACTTGGTGGTCAGTTGGATGAGGCATGGGAAAGGAAGGTGTGGGCTGGCAGAGGCTCTGTCCTGAGCATCTAGGGAGATGGGCTTGCGGGCTGTGAGAGAAGCTCCATGTCTAAAAGGAGAACTGACTCCTGGACATTGACACCAAGAGTGTCAGAAGCCACTGGCTGTTTGGCCTGGCCTCCTGAGAGGCACAGGCAGGCAAGGTTATTGGTTAGAGTCTAAAGCCAAGGCCAAGGAGCACTGATCTGGACCCAAGGGACAGATTGGGTGGACAGTGGCAGGAGTCTACAAGCCGTTCTCTCTCACAGCTGCCCGAGAGGAGACAAAAGAGGAGTCCACAGCTGCTGTGCTCGAACAGCCTATCCCTGTGCGGCAGCAAGCCGCGGTACGTGATTCCCCTCCCCTTTACAGAAACAAGTGCCCCTGGTCAAGTTCAGGTTTCCTGGACCACTGTTGGGGGGCTCACTCTGTACCCCGGCTGATCTGGGTTTGTCAGTCAGCGCCTACCTCTCTTCTCCTCAAACTAGGTGATGTTAGGACTCTCTTAGGATCTGTGTCTTTGGTAAACCCTCGTAGCGATGGCTGTGGTCTGCAGAGGACAAAGCACAGGGACATTGCTGTGTCCCAGGCTACCCTAGAGAAGTCTTTGTTTTCTGTTTTGGTGTATGGGGGAGGGGGGGCTTTTGTTTTCTGAGACAGGATGCTCTGTGTAGCCCTGGCTGTCCTGGGCTGTAAAACAGGCTAGCCTTGAACTCAGATGCACCTGCCTCTGCCTCCCTAGGGCCGGAGTTAAAGCTCTGTGACACCATTCCCCTGCCCCCGCCCCCCAATCTCTTTGTTCTTTTTACACCCAGACCATCCTAACATTCTTAATCTTTCCTTAAGTGACCTGAGAATACTGTCAGCCAGTGCTAGCTGAGTATGATTGTCCCTGAATTCCAGCTCAGCTCCCATTCTTGCTGTTGAAGCGACTTGAGTCATTCCCAGCTAAAACAGGTTGAACATCCCAGTCTGATGCCTGAAATTCAGTGCCTACTGTCCACAGCGTTCTCAGGGCTGACCCAACACCACGGGTGGATAATTCCATGCTCCACAAAATGATTGAAGCTGCAGGGAATGATCTTCAGGCTGTGTGTGTAAGCTGTAAAGTAGAAGTGAACCTCACGTTTACACGCGGGCCTGCCTGGCGCGGGCGAGGTTCTGCTGTGTTGCAGTGAGATGTCACTGCACACCTGTGCCTCCCTCCCTGAATGTTCTCACCCTGCAGCTAGAAAATGCTACTAAGAAGAGAGAGCGAGCCACCAGTGACCTGAGGACCATAGAGCAAAAACAGGAGAAGAAACGACTAAAAAGCTCCAAGAAAGCCAAGGACCCTGATCCCCCAGGGAAAGACTTCAGTCCGTATGACTACAGCCAGTCAGACTTCGGGGCCTTCGCTGGTAAGGCCAGAGAGGACACACCAGGAAGATGCATGGCAGTTTGAGGAGGGAGGACACACCAGGAAGATGCGTGGCAGTTTGAGGAGGGAGGACACACCAGGAAGATGCATGGCAGTTTGAGGAGGGAGGACACACCAGGAAGATGCATGGCAGTTTGAGGAGGGAGGACACACCAGGAAGATGCATGGCAGTTTGAGGAGGGAGGACACACCAGGAAGATGCATGGCAGTTTGAGGAGGGAGGAGCTGCAGAGTACAGGGAGCACCTTCACTCCCCGAGTGAGTCCTGCCCAGAGCCTAGGACAAGCAGTGGCTCTCCTTGCTGCAGATTCTCAGTAGCCATTGTCCCTGCTAGGATGTCCTCCTCTGAGGTCAGCTCACATCATCAGCAGTGGCATGAGGTCTGCTTGATGCAGAAGTGTCAGCCTGCTGGGGCACATGAAGGGTGGCACTGATGCTGGGGCACATGAAGGGTGGCACTTCCTGAAGCCCAGACCCTGGCCTGTCGGCCTTTGTGTCTGCTCATTGCTGCGATCACTCTTACTTTCAGGGGACAGTAAATCCAAGCCTTCCTCCCAGTTTGACCCCAATAAGGTGGCACCTTCTGGAAAGGTAAGGCTGCAGGGGGCACCTTCAGCTCCAAGGACTCCCCCCTGCCTCTGCTCTGGTGACCAACTGGGCTTCTTCTCAAACTTCCCCACCTCATTTCTTCTCAAGACAGATGCTGCTGCCATTTGTCCCCACAGCAATTTTTTAAAGTGTATTATTAATGTGTAAGAGTGCAGAAAAGCCAGAGGACAGTATATAGGAGTTCCGGCCTCCTACCATGGGCTCTGGGGATCTAACACAGGTCATTGGGCTTTACTGTGTGGCCCTGCAGGCCGTGTATCAGCAATGTGAGAACAGACAGCAAAGATTATAGTACGTATAACCTAGGCTGACCTAGAACTCACGGCCCTCCTGCTTCCACCATTTGACTGCTGGGATCACAGGCCTGTGCCACTATACCTGGCTTGCTATGTTGCTGCACTGGATGTCTTCCAGTCTACTGCCTGGGCCTGAGGTGCTGCCCTACACACTGAAGGGGCTACATGTATAACTCCTGACTGCCTCAGGTCTGTGCTAACCAGGCTGAATTTGAAGCTTACTGAGAGTGGTCAGGACTGCAGAGCCCCTCCTATTCCTGTCAGGCACACAAGTTGGGGTAATTGAGGCTGGCATCAGCGTACATAACTCTTCTCTTTCAGAAATGTTTTGGAGCCAAAAAGTTTAAGCAGTCGGTGGGAAACAAAAGCATGTCATTTCCTGCTGGGAAGTCGGACAGGTAAGTGGCCTGGCTGGGCCAGCAGGGGCACCAACCACTGTACCTGAGACCCTTAGCAGAATGCAGCTCCAGGGGCTTCTGCTGGACATGGGCAAGACCTCTCTGTCACTCAAAGCAGGAGAGGACGTCACGGGCTCCATGTCAAAGTCACGCTCACATGACCATATCCTGCCTCCCGGGCCTCAAATCCCATCCTTCTCTTTCTTGCACTGTAGTTTCTCACTGGTACCCTTATCTCAGAGCACATGGGTGGGGTTCTTAGGGATGAGGGAAGTCAACAGGTGGGTCACCAGTGGCAAGCGTTTGCATAGCATGAACAGCTCATGCTAGGGCAGAGCTGGAGGTCAGGCTCCCACATAGGAAGCAGGACAAGCCTGCTGCCACAGACCCCACAGCTCAGTGCCCAAGCGTAGGCCTCATGTTCATCCCTCCCTTACTGTGTGTTTTGAGATTTGTACGGCCTCTGAACACAAAGAGGTAACTCTGGTTTTCATCCATCTCTGCAGAGGCTTCCGGCACAACTGGCCAAAGAGATAGTCTTGGAGAGACTCCTGGGGCCGTGGACACTGCTGCTTTGTACAAAACCCATTTTAAAATCATTAAAAATTTATTCCTACCAGAAGAAGGCTGGTTCTGGGTTTTTGGCTGTTTTATTTGGGGGGTACGGAATGTTGGGGGGGTTGTTTTGCTTTACTTTCACCAGCTCTAGGTGTTTGCTTTCTTTGTTTTGCTTTTACCCTACTCTGTTCAAAGACTGGGAGAGAAACATGCTGTCTTAGGGTGTTACTGCTGTGAACAGACGCCATGACCAAGGCAACTTTTTTTTTTTTTTTTTTTTTTTTTTTGGTTCTTTTTTTCGGAGCTGGGGACCGAACCCAGGGCCTTGCACTTCCTAGGCAAGCGCTCTACCACTGAGCTAAATCCCCAGCCCCCCAAGGCAACTCTTATAAGGACAGCATTTAAGTGGGGCTGGCTTACAGGTTCAGAGAGTCAGTCCATTATCATCAAGGCAGGAGCATGGCAGCATCCAGGCAGGCATGGTGCAGGAGGAGCTGAGAGTTCTACATCTTCATCTGAAGGCTGCTAGTGGAAGACTGGCTTCCAGGCAGCTAGGATGAGGGTCTCAAAGCCCATGCCCACAGTGACACACCTACTCTTGGTGCCACTCCCTGGGCCAAGCATAACAAACCATAACACATTCCCAAAGAGGCTGCCCAGAAACCCAAAGCCACAAACGCAGAAGTGCCACTCAGGAACGGCACTGAGTTACCTCTGCGTCTGGAAGGCTCTGTGGGCTGCTGATGGCCTCCTGGGCCATGGGGTGGCTCTGTCTCAGCAACTTAGGAAGGGCTGCTGTGCTGTGAGCAGGCCGTGCCCCTTCCTCCACCTCTGGTCCCCAGTCTCACAAGTGTGTGTCACTACATCTAGCAATACTGTCCCCTACCCTTCTCTGAGACAAGGTCTCACTGTGTAGCCCAGGCTCATAGGCTACCATTCTGCATCAGCCTCCAGACCACGATGATGACAGGTGTGTCACCACACCCAGGTCTCATCAGGTTGAGATTTGAACTTAGTGTCTCACACCGCAGGCAAGTGGTCTACACAGAGGAATGTTCCCAGCCCTCTCACCTCTCACCTTTTCCTTTTGTATGGTGTGTGTGTGTGTGTGTGTGTGTGTGTGTGTGTGTGTGTGTGTGTGTGTGTGTGTGTGTATGTATGTCCTCACTCAAGAGCACACACAGTCTAGACTGAGAGTCAAAGGACAATATATTGGAATCAGTTCTCCCTTTCCACTGTGTGGGTTACCAAGCTTCGTGGCAAGTGCCTTTACCCACTGAGTCAGCCCTACAACTCAGTAATTTTACTCTTTGAGACAGAGCTTAAGGCCCAGGCTGGCTTCGAACTCAGTGTATAGTCAAGAATGATAGGGGCTGGCAAGGTGGCTCAGCAGGTAAGCGCACAGGCCACTCTTCCAGAGGTCCTGAGTTCAGATCTCAGCAACCATGTGGTGGCTCACAACCATCTGTAATAGAATCCAGTGTGTTCTGGTGTGCATGAAATTAGGGTAGTCATATACATAAAATAAATAAATCTTTAAAAAAAAAAAAAAAAAAAAGAATGATTTTGGACTCCTGATTGTCCCGACTCTGCGTCCTGGGTGCTGGAATTACAGATGTATCACACAGGGGATCTTTTGTACTATTCATAGTGCAACATTGAGTGGCTTTTCCTTTTAAAATGTTTTCCCTGGGGGGTTGGGGATTTAGCTCAGTGGTAGAGCGCTTGCCTAGCAAGCACAAGGCCCTGGGTTTGGTCCTCAGCTCCGAAAAAAAAAAAAAAATATTTTCCCTGTGTGAGGCATGCACACACCACAGTCAGTACACGTGGTCAGAGGACAATTTATCAGAGTCTTACTCTCCACTTTGTGGTCCCAGGAATCAAATTCAAGTCATCAGCCTTGGTGACAAGTGCCTTTGCCCACTTACCTCCTAGCTTCTTTCAATGATAGACTATAGTGTGGTTGCGTAAGCCAGATAAACCCTTTCCTCCCCAATCTTTTCCTCTTCAGATTGCTTTTGGGGTGATGGTGTTTCATCATTGAAGCATTAGAAACCCTATGACAGGGGTTGGGGATTTAGTTGTAGAGCGCTTGCCTAACAAGCACAAGGCCCTGGGTTCGGTCCCCAGCTTTGAAAAAAAGAAAAGAAAAAAAAAAAAAAAAGAGAAACCCTATGACACCCTCTGGACCATCCTTCATCCCCTCCCCTAATTCAACCTATTACAAGCCAGGTGTGGTGGTGCATGCCTTTAGGAAGGTAGAGGCTGATCTCTTAAATTCCAGGCCATGCTACATTATATATAATTATATATATATAATGAGACCTTGATTTAAGAAAAGAAGAGGGGTTGGGGATTTAGCTCAGCGGTAGAGCGCTTGCCTAGTGAGCGCAAGGCCCTGGGTTCAATCCCCAGCTCCGGAAAAAAAAAAAAAGCAAAAAGAAAGAAAGAAAGAAAAGAAGAAAGAAAAAAGAGGGCTGGAATGATGGCTCAGTAGTTAAGAGCACTGACTGCTCTTCCAGAGGTCCTGAGTTCAATTCCCAGCAAACACATGGTGGCTCACAGCCATCTGTAATGGGATCTGATGCCCTCTACAGGTGTGTCTGAAGACAGTGACAGTGTACTCATAAAAATAGAATAAATCTTAAAAAGAAAAGAAAGGGGGTTGGGGATTTAGCTCAGTGGTAGAGCACTTGCTAAGGCCCTGGGTTTGGACCCCAGCTCCGGAAAAGAAAAGAAAAGAAAAGAAAAGAAAAGAAAAGAAAAGAAAAGAAAAGAAAAGAAAAGAGAAGAGAAGAGAAGAGAAGAGAAAAGAAAAGAAAAGAAAAGAAAAGAAAAGAAGAGAAGAGAAAAGAAAAGAAAAGAAAGAAGCAATCACATCTTTAATACAAGCACTCCAGAGGCAGAGGCAAATGGATCCTCTGTGAGTTCAAGGCCAGCCGATCTACAGAGAGAGTTCCAGAACAGCCAAGGATACACCGAGAAACCCTGTGGCCAGAAGGAAATAAAAATGTACCCAGTAGGTGGGCTAGTATGGCGGCACACCTTTAATCCCAGCCCCGGGAGACAGAAATAGTCAGATCTCTGAGTTCAAGGCCAGCCTGGTCTACTGAGTGAGCTCCAGGACAGCCAGGCATACACAGAGAAACCCTGTCTACAAACAAACCAATCAAAAGGCTTAGTTGGGTGGAGATTACATAGGTAAGGAGTTAGTTTCATTGAGAGTGTCTAAGGGAACGGAGGACTCAAGAAGAGGGCATTGGGCAGTGCCCAGAGGGAAGAAGAAGCTAGGTCAGATGGTTGTAATCGTAGCCCTCAGGAGAATGAGGCAGGTTCCAGGGCATTCTGGTCTACACAGGGAAACCCTGTTTCTCAGAGAAGGGAATTGACTCCTTCCTTAGCCCACCAATTTCCCCCAGGTCACATTTACTTGTAAAAGCGGGAAACAGACCTTAAGTAAGAAAGTCGGGGGGTTGGGGATTTAGCTCAGTGGTAGAGCACTTGCCTAGCAAGCTCAAGGCCCTGGGTTCGGTCCCCAGCTCCGAAAAAAAAGAACCAAAAAAAAAAAAAAAAAAAAAAGAAAGTCGGATTTTTAAAAGATTTACTTATTTATTTTATGTATATGAATTCTGTATCTGTCTTCAGACACACCAGAAGAGGGCATCGAATGCCATCACAGATGGTCGTGAGCCACCATGTGGTTGCTGGGAATTGAACTCAGGACCTCTGGAAGAGCAGGCAGTGCTCTTAACCACTGAGCCATCTCTCCAGCCCTGGGCTTGCTTTCTATTGCTGTGATAAACACTATGAGCAAAAGCAACCTGAGGGTTTATTTGCCTTGTATATCCCAATCACAGTCTACCACTGAGGGAAGCCAGGGCAGGAACCTGGCGGCTGGAACTGAAGCAGAGGCCATAAAGGAACGTGCTCACTGGTTTGCTCAGCCTGTTTTCTTCCTGAGACACCCAGGACCACCTGCAGAGGGGTGGACCACCCACAGGGGGCTGGATCTCCCTGGGTCCTTAAGGAAATGTCCCACAGGCCAATCTGGTGGAGGTGTGCTCTCATTTGAGGTTCCTGCTTACCAGAAAACTTCAGCCATGTCACCTATAAAGCTGACCATTGTGATCGTACTGTTTTTAATCTTTCCTTTCTCAGAAAAGGTGGGCACGGGGAGGGAGACCTGAGGGCCAGGGGAATCACTTGAGCAGACACAGGAGGACCAAGTGAGAGGATGGCAGTAGGTATAAATGCTAATGTGCTGGAGAGGCGGGACCTAGTGGCCTGCAGGGGTCTTGGGGCAGGAGAGTGCCACGAGGGACCCTTTGCTCACAGGAGCACCTCAAGCATTTTCAGCCACATTACACCACATCACTGCCAAATACGCTTCCACTCAGCCACAGCTGTTTTATGATCACAAAGCTATGAAAGTGATTCTCCAAAGCTATGCTGGCAGGCCTTCTGAGTTCTTTTTTTTTTTTTTTTTAAGATTTATTTATTATATATAAGTACAATGTAGCTGTCTTCATGCACACCAGAAGAGGGCATTAGATCTCATTACAGATGGTTGCGAGCCACCATGTGGTTGCTGGGATTTGAACTCATTACCTCTGGATGAGCAGTCAATGCTCTTAACCACTGAGCCATCTCTCCAACCCCTCTTTTGAGTTCTTTTTTTTTTTTAAAGGTTTATTTGTTTATTTTATGCATATAAGTAACTGTAGCTGTCTTCAGACACACCAGAAGAGGGCATCAGATCCCATTACAGATGGTTGTGAGCCACCATGTGGTTGCTGGGAATTGAACTCAGGACCTCTGGAAGAGCAGTCAGTGCTCTTAACCGCTGAGCCATCTCTCCAGCCCATTGAGTTCTTTTTTTTTTTTTTTTTTTTTTTTGGTTCTTTTTTTCGGAGCTGGGGCCATTGAGTTCTTTAAAAAAAAAAAAAATGGCTAAGGCTGGAGAGATGGCTTCTTCTCAGTTAAGAGCACAGGCTTTTCTTCCAGACAGCCTGGGTTCAATTCCCAGCACCCACACGGCAGCTCACGCCTGTCTGTAACTCCTGAGCCGGGGGGGTCTGACTCCCTCATACATGCAGGCAAAACACCAATGTACGTTTAAAAGAAGAAAAGACTCTCCAGTGCTAATTGCCTAGCCGGTCTGTACAGTGACAGACACCTGCCTAGCCGGTCTGTACAGTGACAGACACCGTGCAGCAGCCCCATGGCCGGCACTGGCAAGCTCACCGTGTCGCTGTCCAGACCTTCCTTTTCCCTTTGTACACGTCAGCACTCCTGTTCTGACTTCAGAGACATTCTGTTGTCTGCCTGGCTTCTGACTTTCAGTATCACTGGGGTTTACTGTGTTGGACTGGTTAGTGAGACTAAAGGCAAAAAAACCCACAGCCTTTCCTCCAGGTCCCCAGCTGGCTGGCACCCCTGGGCCACTATGCATTCAGGAAGATTTTTGCTTACATGTTCTCATTTAGTATTGTTTAAGACAAAACAGTTTGGAGGGGGGTGCTTTCTTAGTTTTTGGTTTTGTTTGTTTTGGCTTTTTGTTTGGTTTGGGGGATTTGGTTGGTTTTTTTGTTTGTTTTGTTTTTTTAGTTTTTTTTTTTTTTTTTGGTTTTGTTGTTGTTTTGTTTTGTAGACAGGGTTTCATTATGTATTATCTTGAACTCACTACGTAGACCAGGCTGGCCTTGAACTTACAGAGATCCAAACATGCCTCTGCCTCATGCTGGGACCACCATGTCTGGCTTTATGTTTTGTTTTGTTTTGTTTTGTTTTTTTCTTAATTTATTTTCAGTATCTGCATCTTCCTAAATCTGAAGGTGTGGTTAATTCAGTCTTCCCGGAAGGCACATTCGGGAACAACTTTGTTCTTAGGAAGTAAGAGAGGGATGGAATGGATTCAACCCAGCCCGCTATCACGGGCTTGCCATCTCTAGGAAGCATCCCTAGCCTTCTGGCAAGCTGCACTCTGGCTCCCGGCTTCTGGCAAATAAACAGCCATCCATAGCCCAGAGGCAGAACTGTGCTGGTGGGTAAGTACAGAGGCTGCCGTGTAGAGACTCTGGGTCCAGGCTGTCCCAGTCAAGCCCGTAAAACTGGACGCGAATCTCCCTCTGAGCCATTGTGACCCTGGATTCTGTGGCAACTTTGTAGAACTACCTCCCTCACTCCTCCGTTTGGGAGCCTGAAGTCAGCCAAGGCACGGGACAGGGCTCCAAGCAACACCTCATGCCCTCCGGCGGCGCGTTGTGACAGGGGAGCATGCTCCCACTCCAGGTGGAGGCTGCCGAATGTCAGTCAGGAACCATCCCTGACACCGCGTCAGGAATAGCTTATTCGTGGTTCATCTTCCTTCTTTGGCATTCAAACTGTGTATGGAGCAATTAGCATTTAATATTTGGTAATTAGCATGCTTAATGTGATTCTGATAAGTTCCTTGACATTTTCATAAAAACAGCACGTTCCCTCCCACCCTTCAAGGAGCAAGACCCGGTTTGTCAAAAAAAAAAAAAAAAAAAAGCCGCGCCAGTCTTTTTTTGGTTTTGAATATGCATGTGCGGGGCCTCTTCCTGGGCTCTGCTGGTAAATTTAGAAACTCTTTCCGAAAGAGCCCCATTCTAATTCTGCAGCCACCCGCTCCTGGCTCACAATCCGAAGCAAAGTAGCCAAATGGCGCGACAAACCTCGCAAGTAAATAAAAGTCCCATGTGCGCCCAGACTAGACACACGATCTGCTCAAACGCAACCAGGGTCCAAGGATGGGCCCCGGCCCTCGAACCCCTGCGCCGGCGCGGCCCGCCCCGGAACCCTCCCGCCGCCCGGGCCCCTCGGCCCCACGTGGCCCGGCAGCCGGCCGCACTACCCTGCTGCCGCTGACAGACAGCGCGACCCAACCAATCACCGTGAGGTGAAGCCCGGGGGCCAATGAGCTCCTCGTGAAGCCGCGGGCCTGCCCACGCCGCCATTGGAGGGCCGGGGCTCCACCCCCGCCCGTAGGCCCCGCCCCCGAGCGGGTTAGGTTGCGGCGCGGGCGGCGGGCAGAGGTGGTCCCGTTGTGCTGGGGCTCCGCGCGGCCTGCAGTCCCGGGCCCGCGACGCGCGCCGCCCGCCCGCCATGGAGCCTGGCCCCGACGGCCCAGCCGCGCCCGGCCCCGCCGCCATCCGTGAGGGTTGGTTCCGAGAGACCTGCAGCCTGTGGCCTGGCCAGGCCCTGTCGCTGCAAGTGGAGCAGCTGCTGCACCACCGGCGCTCGCGGTACCAAGACATCCTCGTCTTCCGCAGGTACCGCCCGCCGCGCGCCGGCACAGCTGTCAGAAGTTCTGCGCTAGGCCCGGCTCCCCCGCGCTATGCCCGCGGCCGGGCCCTGCGTCCACGTGTCACTGCCGGGACACGTCAGCCGAGGGGACCCCGGGGCCCACCCAGCCCCCACTCGTGGCCGGTCTGCCACGTGTCACCCTGAATGTCCACCCGGGGACCCCATGGCGGCCACGGTGCGCGTCAGGGCGGGCTGGGACCCATTCTCCCTGTGCCCCAAGACCCACATCCCCGACTGTCACTCTGCCCGCAGTAAAACCTACGGCAACGTGCTGGTTCTGGATGGCGTCATCCAGTGTACCGAGAGGGACGAGTTCTCCTACCAGGAGATGATAGCCAACCTGCCGCTCTGCAGCCACCCCAACCCGCGGAAGGTACCGCATTGCCCCGGGTTCGGTCCTGAACTTGGGGTCCTGAAAAGCAGGTCTGGCTGACACTAGGTGAGGATGTTTGGGGCCAGATGCTACCCAGACAAGTGTCAGAAAATGCTGGTCAGGATGAGTGGAGCCCCTGGGAGAGCTGGTCTCTTTAGAAGCCCTGAGACGGGAACCCATGCTGCCAGGACCCTGAGGCACAGAAGGGTTCAGGAGAGTAGAGAATGACTCAGAGAGACCTGTAGCTGGAAAGAGCGGGTTCTGTGGGAGTGGACCTGCTCAGTCCTGACTTGTCCTTTCCTGGTTCCAGGTGCTGATCATCGGGGGTGGAGATGGGGGCGTCCTACGGGAAGTGGTGAAGCACCCCTCTGTGGAGTCTGTGGTCCAGTGCGAGATCGATGAGGTGGGTGCTGTACAGGAGGCCTGGGTTTGAGTCACCAGGGTCAGCTTTGCACCTTGAGGCACCAATGTTCTTACCATGCCTGGCCTGTTTCCTCATTCTGAAAAGATGGTTCAGCAGGGAAACCAGATAGTTAAAGCCGGGCACACACAGCAGCAGAAATGTTAACCCTTGGTACTTTCAGAGCGAGCCAGTTCTGCCTTAGGGCCTAGGTAGAGCCAGGGACATCAACAACTATGGCATCTACCCTTTATACCCAGTATGGTTTTAGTGAGCACTTACTGTATGCTGAGTGTTACCCAAGGTGCTGGGGTAATAAAGTGATGGACGGGTGAGTCCCTGGGCATGGGGCTGACCTGGATTGGAGATGACACCATGACATGACGAGGCTAGACACAGGGGTAAAAGGTACAGAAAACATGGACGGGTACAGGCTAATCAGAAGTGTGCAGCCACACATACTTGTAACCCCAGCACTTAGGTAGAAGTGTGATCTAGAGTGTGAGGCCAGCATGGGTTGTCTGAGACCTTCTCTCAGAAAATACACGTGTCAAAGCCCCCCTCAGATGGGGCACTAGGTCTGCAGGAGATGAAGGCCTGGAAACCATGAAGAGCTGAGGTGCTCCTCCCATTTTATAGATCTGTGGGAAAAGGGTCCAAAAGAGAAGCCTTGTCCAAAGGGACCCAACCAGGAGTCCCCAGCCTCTGACCAGCCCGGTCCTTCCTGTGCCCCTCCCCAGGATGTCATTGAGGTCTCTAAGAAGTTCCTGCCTGGCATGGCCGTTGGCTACTCCAGCTCAAAGCTGACTCTCCACGTGGGCGATGGCTTTGAGTTCATGAAGCAGAACCAAGATGCCTTTGATGTCATCATCACCGACTCCTCAGACCCCATGGGTGAGCCAGGGCATGTCCCACCGCGTGCAGCAGTCCTCAGACCAGAGCTGTGTTCTCCCTTGATAGCACAGATGATGGGGACCCGGGGACAGTGGGGGAGGTCTAGCCTTGGTCCATAGTGACCTCGGCTTCCTCTTTGGCGTCTTCGCTGTTCTTGGCTGGCCAGCATCCAGGTGTGCTGTGATGCAGTGGGGGTGCGGTGAAAGGCAGGGCCCCCCGGGTGCTAAGGCACTAGGCGCCACACTCCACAGACTGAGCGGCCGTGGCTGTGTTGTGCTGTGGGTGACCTTGGCCTGAAGGTCTCAGCCAGGACGACCACGCTCTACCCCTCTAGGCCCTGCTGAGAGCCTCTTCAAGGAGTCCTATTACCAGCTCATGAAGACAGCCCTCAAAGAAGATGGCATCCTCTGTTGCCAGGGTGAGCATGGGCACAGTGGGGTGCAGGGTGGGCCGGCCGCCTCTCTGTGGCAGGGCTGACTCCTGGCCTCCCCCACAGGCGAGTGCCAGTGGCTGCACCTGGACCTCATCAAGGAGATGAGGCATTTCTGCAAGTCTCTCTTCCCTGTGGTGAGCTATGCCTACTGTACCATTCCCACCTATCCCAGTGGCCAGATCGGCTTCATGCTGTGTAGCAAAAACCCGGTGAGCTGGGGACTGCCTGCGAGGGAGGGTGTGGGCGGGCACTGAGAGCCCCGTCCTGATGCTCTTTGGTCCCTGGTCCCCAGAGCACCAACTTCCGGGAGCCCGTGCAGCAGCTGACACAGGCCCAGGTAGAGCAGATGCAGCTGAAGTACTATAACTCAGACATGCACCGCGCGGCCTTCGTGCTGCCAGAGTTCACCCGAAAGGTGAGTGGCCTGCCAGTCTCCCTGCTGGACCTCGGTCTGCACGGCTTGCACGCCCTCCTGACCCCCCTCGTATCCTATCAGGCCCTGAATGACATAAGCTGAATCCAGTGCCACTGTAACACCACCCGAGACCTCAGTTGGATTGGACCAAGGAGCTTCCAAGCTGTCTGGGACCACCAGTCCTGGACCAGACTCCCAGATGACTCTTGCCCACCAACCAAGTGTTACAGGCCCCAGAATGCTGCCTGGCCTGCCCTGCTGGGTGGACTCAGTCTCTGTGTCTGTCTATCTCTGTGGCGTTCAGCCCCACGCCTATACCAGCTCTGTACAGCACCACCTATGCCCTGTGACCCAACAAAAAACACGTGTATTTATAACAAGCTTGGTCTCGACCTCTGACCTTTCCTGGTCCTACCAGTGGTACTGCCAGATGTTGGGGGTTCTGTGGCCTCTGGCTTGGAGGGGATGCAGCAGTCCTAAGGCCAGCCCCCAAATCTTCTGAGAAGCCATCCAGTTGGTAGGGAGCCCGCTTTATCTAGGGCCCAGTGCTATGGAGTAAAGTATCCAGTTAGGGCCGCCTAAAGCTAGAGCTTTTAAGCTGCCTCGGAATGGTGTGTCACATCTGCTCAATGAAGTAATGCTTCTACTGTGGGTACAAACCCGAGTTCAAATCCTTTCCAGAGGGGTTGGGGATTTAGCTCAGTGGTAGAGCGCTTGCCTAGCAAACGCAAGGCCCTGGGTTCGGTCCCCAGCTCCAAAAAAGAAAAAAAAATCCTTCCCATAGCTCTCCCACCATGTTTCCAAAGTTTACCTGCATGGGGCTGTCCTCTCTCCAAGGTGCTGAACCTGACCCTTGTCGCTGCATCACAGCCTCTTACAGAACCAAGGCTCTGGTTTCTGGAGTGAGAAGCCAGTTACAGGTCTTCATGTCCACTCTCCCCAGGAGTGACACGGACACACTGACCCTTTCCCACCCTAGCTAAGAGGCACGGAGGGGAATTTATGGGGAAATTGTGGGCTAGGGGGGCCACCAAGGTGGTTGGCCCCCTACTGGAGTGACACTGCAATCTTCCTCACGTGGGAAGCCACAGGGGGACTAAGGAGTAATCCTGGGGACCCAGGGTCTGACACACACAGAGCATGTGCCAAAGAGCTGGTTGGTCTCACTGTTAATGGCCTCAACCTAACTTTTTTTTTTTTTTTTTTTTTTTTTGGTTCTTTTTTTTTCGGAGCTGGGGACCGAACCCAGGGCCTTGCGCTTCCTAGGTAAGCGCTCTACCGCTGAGCTAAATCCCCAGCCCCTCAACCTAACTTCTTAGCTAGGTTCCTGACACTCTCCTAGCCTAATGAAGTATTCATGCCTCCCTGCCCGAGTAGTGAAGGACAGACTTGCCGTGCTTAGACCTGATGCCTCGGAGCAGGAAGGCCAAACACTCCCAGAAACATCCAAGCCACACCATCTTCCTGCCTCAAGCAGGTCTACCTTGAGACCCAGGCAGGGGTGCTGCTGGGCAGAGCAGGTGGGACAGACTCTAGATCTTTGAGTAGAATGTCAGGAGGCTGGAGAGATGGCTCAGTGGTTAAGAGCACTGACTGCTCTTCCAGAGGTCCTGAGTTCAAATCCCAGCAACCACATGGTGGCTCACAACCATCTGTAATGGGATCTGATGCCCTCTTCTGGTGTGTGTGAAGACAGCTACAGTGTACTCATCTATAATAAATACATTTAAAAAAAAAATGTCAGCAACCAGGCTGGACATCTCCCATCTACCTCACTGACACCATGACCTGAGTCCAGGCATTTTAGCCAGGCACCCTGTCCAGGGTTCTGACATCCGTCAGTTCCCTGACCTAAGTGTCTCAAGTTGTATCAGGTAGCAGGGCCAAGAGAACTAGTTGCAAAACCCAACGGCTTTCCCCAGTATGGTACGGAACAGCACAGTACAGTGATCCCTGCTTCACTGAACCTGAACCTTTAGCTGGAAATGCAGTCCCTGGAGTCTGGGCCTATTGATGTGGAGCCACAAAATCCTTGGTGGACCAGCTTGTTCTGGGGAACAGAGTCTTTGCTTGGTGTATTTCAAGACAGGCTTTCTCCGTGTAGCCCTGGCTGTACTGGAACTCTCTGTAGAGTAGGCTGGCCTTGAACTCCAAATAGCTGAGATTAAAAGTATGTCACCACAGGCTGGAAGTCTCGCCTAGAGTTTTCAAACTGTCAAACAAACCATGGTTCAAGGAGCCCCATAGTCCCCTGTGCTGCTTAGCAGAAGCAGTGAATGTTGGGTTCATGTCTAGGAAGCCGTCTCTTCTGTTCCCTTATGACTGTATGGCCTTTGCCCCTCACTACAGTCACAGCCCCTAATAACCTTGGGATTTCTTGATGAGACTGACTTGTCCTTCGTTGGGTTTCTACAATGACGGTTTGCTGTTGGGGTGATTTGACTGGGGCACTTGAGCCTACACTGGGATCACTGAACAACTACTGCAAGCTGGGCCCTGGGGCACCATGTTGCTGAGGCCTGAGATAGTGACCAGAGGGACCTAGGTTGTGTGTTCACCCATTGACCTCTGCCCTTTGCAATGTTCTCTGATGACACAGTAAGTGTGCTGCTTTGGACATGAAGAAGGGTTCAAGAGGGACCTTGGTCGACAAGCCACCACTAGTGATTGCCACCCCAAGTGAGGCTAGTCTTGGAGTGTTTGACTGTCGCATGGGTCTGCTGCCACAGCCCAGGCACCGGTCCACAGAGCCCTCAGTGTGCAGCGGTAGACCATCATCGGTTTGGGTGTTCTTAATGTCTAAACAAATCCACATGTACATGCTCACAGCTTGCGCAGGAAGTGTTCCATTGTGGCTTTGTCTCCTACAAAGTGTGAGGTTTTCCCCAGGTTGTTGACTGGTTGGCTTATTTTCATAATTTTTTAATTTTTGAAAATTTTCATAATTTTTAGGTGTTTTATTTGTTTTTGTTTTTTCAAGACACGGTTTCTCCATTTAGCCCTGGCTATCCTAGAACTTATTCTGTAGACCAGGCTGGCCTCAGACTCTGGAGATCCACCTGCCTCTGCCTCCCAAGCACTGGCATTAAAGTTGTGTGCCACCACCTCCTGGCGTAAGGACTTACTTTGTGTGTCTGCCAGAGAGCATGCGTGCCCAGAGAGGCCAAAGAGGAGCTGTGAGGTCAGTGCTGGGACTCCAATGCAGGTCCTTTGGAAGAACACTATACACTCAACCTCATAGCCACTAAGCTATCTCCCCATCTTTTCTATCCTTGTGAGAGAAATGTTGCGTGACAAAACTTTCCCTGGGTAGACAGCACACGCTTTATAACAAACCAAAGTGTAAGTACCACCAAAGGCGGTGAAACAACTAGTTTTATTGGGGCAGAAATGACACAAAGACAGTTGCATCACCAAAGCTCATCCCAGTATAAGTGACAGCTCACAAACCTAGGAACCTGGAGCACACTACACAGCCTGAAGGCGACTCAACAGGTTGGAGAGTGTCGTCCAGATGCCTCAGTTGGTGTGAACCTGTCCAGGCGCTTGGCTGGTTTCTGCTTCTTCCAGGCAGCGGTCTGGCCTCAGAATCTTCTTTGTACTAGGTGTCCTTCTATCTGAGGGGCCTCTCATCTTTGATTGTTTACTCTGGAAGGAGGGGCCTAGTGAATCTTGTTTGTTCAGGGACTTCCTGAAGCTATTTTGTGTAGTTTACCCTTCCTTCTTAAGGAGCTTTGCTGCTGGATGGAATATTTTAATCTCAGGGAAAATGTAGAAAACATATGTGAGACTCAGAGTCTATGAACATAGAGTTGCTTGTGTCAGAGAAAGAAGGAAGAGGAGGAAATAAGAGGCTCGTGGCACAAACCTGTAACCCAGCACTCAGGAGACTAGGGCAGGTAATTGAGCTCAAGAGCAGCCGGCCTTTATAGGGAAACAAACAGGGGTCTGGACAGACGGCTCAGGGGTTGGGACATTGGGTGCTCTTGCAAAGGATCTAGGCTTAGTTCACAGCGCCTACATGGTGACTCAGAACCGTCTGTAACTCCAGTTCCAGGGAATCTGATGTCCTCTTCTGAGCTCCACAGGCACCAAGCATGCACACGATACAAACATATACAATCAGGCAAACACTAAAAAGGTTCAGCAAGAGGGGTTGGGGATTTAGCTCAGTGGTAAAGCGCTTGCCTAGCAAGTGCAAGGCCCTGGGTTCAGTCCCCAGCTCCGGGAAAAAAAAAAAAAAAGGTTCAGCAAGATGGCTTAGTGGTTAACAGAGCTTGGCGCTAAGCATGACCGTCTGAGTTCAGTCATGAGACCTAGATGGTAAGAAGAACCAACCGATTCTGGCAAGCTGGCTTCTGACTTTCATGCTTGTGAACAAACGCATAGCAAATAATAAAGGCAAAGGTGGTTTAAATGACTCCGTGGAACCGGGAAGTGGAGGCGCACAGACTGAATCCAGCACTCGGGAGGCGACAGTGTATTCATATACATAAAATAAACACTGTTCCTGTCCTCAGACACACCAGAAGAGGGCATCGGATCTTATTACACATGGTTGTGAGCCACCATGTGATTGCTGGGAATTGAACTCAGGACCTCTGGAAGAGCAGTCGGTGCTCTTAACCACTGAGCCATCTCTCCAGCCCATTTTTTTTAAGGCCATTTTGTTTTGTGACATTTAGCTGTGAAAGGCACAAGACCCTCACCTGAGTATCCAGGTTTCCCCTCTACCTGTTCTACCTGCCTCAAGTGCTGTGGCCTTGGAGTGGGGCTAGAGCATGCAGACCAGGGAAGACCAGGGAAGGGAGCACTCCTCTCTACTGGGTAAAGGCTTCCCACACAGTCTGTTAGGGAGAAGCACCCACACCCTTGCCAGTAACCCTCAACTGTGAGCCCAATAGGTCATTAGTTCCCCGAGTGAACTTTAGTGGAATGTTGACCTTGAGACCTTAGGAGAAAGTCTTTGTTTAGTCTCTCCACTGGAAAGGAGTTTTAGCAAGAGCAACTTACATACCCACGGCATGGGAGCGAGGTTGATGAACCATTCCTCCATAAGTGATGACCCCTGAGGGTCTCCTTCCCCAGCCATTCCTCCATAACCAGTGACCCCTGAGGGTCTCCTTCCCCTCTGGACAGGAAAAGCCTGTAAGCATTGATGCAGGAAGGATGCAGGCCTTGTCTCTCCAAAGGCAAGGTAATGCCAGCATGTCCCTGAAGACAAACGGGCAGAGGAGCTGCACCTCACGTGGGAGCACTCCCTAAGGCATGAGCAGAACCATCTTGGAGGAGGGGAGGTGCTCTGAAGGGGCATCGTGCCCTTCTTTTGACCCAATTGTTGAAATAATGGACACCAAGGCATTAGAACCTTCCAGGCATCTTCTGCTGGCAGAAGGTCTCAGCCTAGTGCCTGCCCAGGAGGAGCTTGTCTCCCAAGGGTACATTCACAGAGTTCTGACAGTGTCAGCTCACCCAACAGCTGAGACCGTGGTGGGGATGACCACACTTTGAGCACTGCTAATGTGCACATACCTCTCGGTCTCCAATTAAACCTAAACCTCAGGTCAGGACCCCCAAGAGCTCGCTAAACCTCTCTGCTCTTCCCGATGTGGCCACATCGAATGGATCCTTTTCCTCTGCTTTCCACTGCTAAGTGTGTCAGGTTAATTGGCCTATTGAGGTAGTTGAGGCCAACTGTTCAAGTTCTGACCCTAACAATAATGAAAAACAATGGGATAGGAGCTGGAGAGATGGCTCAGTGGTTAGGAGCACGGACTGCTCATCCAGAGGTCCTGAGTTCAAGTCCCAGCAACCACATGGTGGCTCACAACCATCTGTAATGGGATCTGATGTCCTTTTGTGGTGTGTGTCTGAAGACAGCTACAGTGTACTCTCATATATAAATAAAATCTTAAAAAAAAAGGAAAAACAATGGTCTTTTTTTTGTTTATTTTATTTATTTATTTATTTATTTTTTTTTGAGACAGGGTTTCTTTCTGTAGCCCTGGCTGCCCTGAATTCATCTGTAAACTAGGATGGTCTCAAACTCAAGAGATCCATCTACCTCTGCCTCCCAAGTGCTAGGATCAAAGGTGTGCACCACCCCCCGGGATTTCTTTAACATGGCATCCTTGGGACAGGAGAGATGGCTCAGAGGTTAAGAGCACTGTCTGTTCTTCCAGAGGTCCTGAGTTCAATTCCCAGCAACCACACGGTGGCTCACAACCATCTGTAATCAGGTCTGGTGCCCTCTTCTGGCCTGCAGGTGTACATGCAGGCAGAAAGCTGTATGATGTATACATAATAAATAAATGTTTAAAAAAAAAAAAAAAAAAGCACTTGCTGCTCTCCCAGAGGACTCAAGTTCAATTTCCAGTGCTTGGTTCCCAGATGCCTGTACCTCCAACTTCAGGGCAGCCAGGGCTCTCTTCTGGGCTTCAAAAGCATTTGAACATACTTGGCTCAGCACTCAGACAGACAGACACACACACACCTAAAAAACTGCCCCCCTTGTGAGTAATGGCCCCTCCACAGTCCAATCCAAGGCCAGTTCTTTTCTTTGTAGGCCAAGCGAAGCCTCACCATTTCTCAATTTTGATTTATGTGATTGCTGGGATGAAAGTTCCCTCCCCACAGCACTCCAGAGCCAGAGGCAGGAGGATTAGACAAGTTTGAGGCTGGTCTACACAGTTCAAAGCCTGTCAGGGCCAAATAGAAGGATCCTGAAATGAATACTTTTACCTCTGAATGGGCAATGCGCACCAGTGCCAGGAGCTTTGGGCTTAGAAGTCCCCTGCAAGATGCTTCTCCCACCTGTGCCCACCCCCCATGTTCCCAATGTAGCCGTGGCTTGTCTTCTACCCCGTGGGTGTTCCATTTCCTCTTGTTCAGGAGTTTTCTTAGATTAGTTCTTCTGCCTCTCCCTGAGTTGGGGCTGGGGGTGGGGATCTTAGGCTGTCCACTTCGTCGTTGAGACTCTGGCCCACCAGGCCTTCCTGGTCCCACCAGGAAGGAAGTGCTGAGGGTGGGTGAGGGTACAGTTAAGTTTTACTACCAGGCTGTGGTCTGGGCCAAGCTTCTGGCTTTCAAAGTCACCAAATATTCCTGCCTGGAAGGGAAGCAGACATGAGCCATGGGTAGGTTCCCAGAATCCTTGGGTTTGGAGGCTGGGGGTGGGGCTGGGGGTGGGGCCTGGTGCTGGACAAACAGGTCAAAGGTGACAGGCGCTGGACCTGCAGAGCTGGGTGGCACACCATGAGGTGGGTGGGCGAGCCATAGCTTCTGGGGGAGCAGAACAAGTTTAGCTTGGGCCCTCACGTCACTCCTCTGCCCACAGGCTACTGATCGTCCTGGGTCTGCTTTGGAGTTTGGTGGCCACACTTTTGGGCTCCAAGTGGCCTGAGCCTGTATTCGGGCGCCTGGTGTCCCCTGGCTTCCCAGAGAAGTATGGCAACCATCAGGATCGATCCTGGACGCTGACTGCACCCCCTGGCTTCCGCCTGCGCCTCTACTTCACCCACTTCAACCTGGAACTCTCTTACCGCTGCGAGTATGACTTTGTCAAGGTACCTGGCAGGGTGCTCGGCTGGGGTCTTGTGAGGCATGGCAAAGGCTGGCCAGTGGGGAGGGCAGCCTGGTTCTAACCTTCCCTCCCTTCACCCCCAACCCTACAGTTGACCTCAGGGACCAAGGTGCTAGCCACGCTGTGTGGGCAGGAGAGTACAGATACTGAGCGGGCACCTGGCAATGACACCTTCTACTCACTGGGTCCCAGCCTAAAGGTCACCTTCCACTCCGACTACTCCAATGAGAAGCCATTCACAGGATTTGAGGCCTTCTATGCAGCGGAGGGTGAGCAGGGCTGGGCTCAGGCAGCCCAGATGCAGCTGGTTGGCTGTCTTGTCTGTCCTGTCCCCATCTTTGGGTCTCTTGCTTCCCACCTCTCCTGGGGTTCTGGATTCAGGTTAAACCAACAGGAAAGGTGGGTGGGTCCTGCCACGGCCTGCCGTCATGGGTGTACCTGGTCACTGCTAAGGATGCAGTGATACCACAGAGCACCCATCAGGTTACCAGAGCTTGCACAGGCCTCAGCCTGTCGGTACGTGGCGTTCCGCTTAACTGTACACTCTGGTCCCTGAAGGAGACTGTCGGTGTGGCCTCAGGCAAGTGGCTTAACCTTTCTGCTCGAGCACAATCTTCTACCTGGTTGCCACTGGACCGATGGGGCCATTCCCTCCTCTGCCTGGCTGGCTTGAGTAGGATGCTAAGTTTAGCAAGGGCACTGCTTGCAGCTCTGGCCCCGGGCCTGTGAATTGTCAAGCCACAGGCCTCCTGTAGTGGGCCACCAAAATCCAAGCTCTCTGTTCCATCTCTTTCCTTCCCGCCTGCCTGTCCCCTGTCCCCTAGATGTGGATGAATGCAGAACATCCCTGGGAGACTCAGTCCCTTGTGACCATTATTGCCACAACTACCTGGGCGGCTACTACTGCTCCTGCCGAGTGGGCTACATTCTGCACCAGAACAAGCATACCTGCTCAGGTGAGGCGGGAGGGGCATCCCATCTGTACCAGGTTACTCCAGCTACCAAAGCAGGAGCTGTTCTGCCCAGGAGGCCCCGGCTCTTCTGTTCCTTCCAACGCTATTAGCATGTCTAATTCCTCCTCTCCCTGCCCCCCCACCCTCCCTCCGATGGTGTACTTTGATCCCCTGTCCCTACTCTTGGAACCTCTGGTTCCACCAGCCAATTGCCTCTTCCTTCTGGGTGGTTCCTAGGTAGACTGGTATCTCTGGCTGAGCCAGGCACGCCTTAAGCTTCCAGTCTACCACAGAGCCTCAAGGTAGAGGAGTGTGGATGGGCTCAGACCATGCTTCCTGACCCCAGCAGCTGAACCCTTCGGCTCCTCTAACCTGTCTCCTGCTCCTTTGCCCTGGTCCTTCTCTCCTCAGTCTTCCTGATGCATCCCCCACCCCATCTCTCTTCCAGAGCAGAGCCTCTAACCTCCCTCGCTCCAGCCTGCCCACCCCAGTGAGTCAGACACCAGTCAATACATGCCCACACGACTCAGCTCTGTCAGGCTGGAGTGGCTGCCAGCACCCATTCACCTTTCCCAGACAATAAACCTGCCTCCACTTCCACTGTGGCTCTGTGTCTCTTGCCAGGGTTGGGGTGATGGGCTTGGAGGGCACTAGAGCATCCTGGGTGTCCCCTCATTTAATCCTCATCTCACAGCCCGGATGCAGGAACTCCCTGAGCTCACACAGGGAGATGCGCCCCCGCCCCCCGTCCCCCCGTCCCCCCCCCCCCCCCGGTCCCCTGAGGCTGATCTCAGGACTCGGTAGCCAGTTCTTGTTCATAGGTCACCGCAGGTCTTTGTTCTCTAACCCTGGGGAGCTTGATTCAGCACAGAGAGCAAAGGGGGTGTTACTGAGGGATCAGGCTAGTCGCCCTGCATCCGGGGTGTACTCTCTGCTGGTATGGAGAGCCTTCAGTTCCATAAGCCCTCCTCCTAGCCTGTCCCTCCCTGAGCAGGCAGACAGGCAGGGAGCAGAAATGAAGTCGGATCTCTGCCAACAAGACAGCTTGGCAGCTCAAAAAGGAGGGCGACTGTGTGCATACTGGTGACATAAACTGCCCTAAACCTTCTCCAGGAAGGGCCACTTCTAAGGACAGGGAAGGCGTGGGAAAGGCCTGGTCAGGATCCAGGGCTCTGAGCTGGTCCCTGCCAGATATAGGTGAAAGCCCTCTTGTGGATTCACTTGGGAACTGCTGAGCTGGCCACTGGAGTGATCTGAGAGCAGAAGAAATCCTCACTCAGTTCAAGGGAACTCCTCCTCCATTCCCTGGATTCCTAGGGACCTAAGGACAGTGGGGAGGTGGCCTGCCTCCCTCTGGCCCCCCTTCCTTTGCTCTCAACCGTTTTGTGGCTCTGACCCAGCAAACTACCCAATACGGCGATCACTTCAGCTAAGGTCTGGGGCGCTGCCTTGCAGCATCATTGGGGTAGGAGCTGGGGTCCTCGACTGCCTCTGCAGATTGCCAAGTCTTGACCAAGTCCAGGATACAGATGTCCCAGGCGGTCCTAATGCCCCAGTGTTGCCCTGCCGGGAGCCAAGCCACGCTATCCCACCCTCTTTCTTCCCAGCCCTTTGTTCAGGCCAGGTGTTCACTGGGAGGTCTGGCTTTCTCAGTAGCCCTGAGTACCCACAGCCATACCCCAAACTCTCCAGCTGCGCCTACAACATCCGCCTGGAGGAAGGCTTCAGTATCACCCTGGACTTCGTGGAGTCCTTTGATGTGGAGATGCACCCTGAAGCCCAGTGCCCCTACGACTCCCTCAAGGTCTGGTTCTTGCATTCTTGCCTTGCCACACAGCTCTTTCCCCTCAACAACTGCCCCCTATGTCTGTCCTCTAGTGAACCTCACTCAGCCTTGTTCTGGAGGGGGAGGTCTAAGCCAGGCTGTGGCTTCAGCATGAGGGTACCCCACCTTTTGTCCCCAGCGTGCCCAAGCCAGTTTGAGCTACTTTGCTTCCATCTATCTCGGGCTAGAACCCTGCAGCAGGCCCGGGGGTTCAGAGTCTCTTTATTCAGATTCAAACAGACAAGAGGGAATACGGCCCGTTTTGTGGGAAGACGCTGCCCCCCAGGATTGAAACTGACAGCAACAAGGTGACCATTACCTTTACCACCGACGAGTCAGGGAACCACACAGGCTGGAAGATACACTACACAAGCACAGGTGAGCAAATGGCCCTCCATCCAGGCAGAGAAACAGTTCCCGTCCCTCAGGCAGTATCAGCAAACTACATAGCACTGGACTCCTAGCGGGCCTGGAAGGGAGCCCAGATTGAGTAGGGTTGTCTGTTTAGTGATGGTCCTTGTGATGTGTTTATAGAAAGATAAACACATCATGTCCTGGCACCCATGTTTTATTAATAAAAGATAAGGAGAGGGGGGATTATGTTCTATGGAGGTCTGAGGAAAGGGGGTGCCTCAGCAGGCCCATGCTGAGACATCCCTTCCCCTGAGGGACCTGCCACACAATGGTAAAATAGAGTTTATTCAGGGCATGGGGAGGGGAGTTAAGAGAGTAGAAGGGGCAGGGGGGGGAGTAGGAGAGGAGGCCAGCCATGAGCACATGGAAAGAAGGGGGGGGGAGAAATGGGGAGAGAAGGGACAAAGAGGGAAGAGGGTAAGAAAGAGAGAGCAAGAGTAAGAAAGTAGGGATGGGGCAATCAGCCCCTTTTATAGTGTCAGACTTACCTGGCTCTTGCCAGGTAACCGTGGGGGTGGACCTTGGACAAAATGCTAACACATTGACCAGGAAATAGCAACCATTTTCCCTTCCTCCTTCCCCCCCTTTACCCAGTCAGCCATTTACCTAGGCAACCTCCCTCTTTCCTCAATTCTGGTATTTTGAATTAGGGTCCAAGTCTATAGGTCAGGTGGGCCCGAACTTGTTTCATAGCTCTAGTGGGCCTTAAATTGTGATCTTCCTGCCTCAGCCCAAGTCCTTGGATAGCAGGTCCATGCTCCCTTCTGCGTCACCGCTCAGCACCCAATCATCTTTACTCTTCAGATATGTACTAAGACAGGCAAAGGTGCAGCTCAGTGGCACTGAGCCTGACCAGCCTGCATGGCTCTGTGCTCAACCTTCAGATTAAGAAGAAAATTGTCAAAAATACTAAGTGCGGAGGACAGGGTCCGAACAGCATCTGCTCTCAGTCCAGAGGGGAAATGAAGTCGCTGTGGCACGGCCTTTGAGTCAAGCATGTAGTAGAGTAAAATGGGGGTGGGAGCTCAGAGTGGGACATCAACATTGTTACTCATCTGTCTTGCTCTTTTCCTAGAAGTGACACTCTTGGCTTCAAACCACATGTATAATCTTCCTGGCATAGACATTCCATCATTCTGGGATATCTGATTTTTTGGGGGGGAGGAGGTGGGAGGACACAAAGCAGTGGTGTCTCAGGACAGGGTTTCTCTGCATAATAGCACTGGCTGTCCTTGAACTCACTTTGTAGGCCATGCTTGTCCCAAACTCACAGAATTTACCGGCTTTTGGGCTGGAGAGATGGCTCAGCGGTTAAGAGCACTGACTGCTCTTCCAGAGGTCCTGAGTTCAAATCCCAGCAACCACATGGTGGCTCACAACCATCTGTAATGAGAGCTGGTGCCCTCTTCTGGTGTGTCTGAAGACAGTGACAGTGTACTTGTATAAATAAAAAATTAATAAATTTTTTTTTCCGGTTCTTTTTGTCGGAGCTGGGGACCGAACCCAGGGCCTTGCGCTTCCTAGGTAAGCGCTCTACCACTGAGCTAAATCCCCAGCCCCAAAAAATTAATAAATCTTAAAAAAAATTATATAAAAAAAAGCATTTACCTGCTTTTGCCTCCCAAGTACTGGGATCAAAGGTGTGTGCCACCGTACCTGGTTCCTAGTTTTCTTAACAAAGCGTGTTAGCAGGACAGAACTGGCAAATGCTTTTAATTCCAGCACTCAAGAGGCAAAGGCATGTGGAACTCTGTGAGTTCAAGGACAGCCTGATCTACAGTTCAAGTTCCAGGGCAGACAAGGACACAGCAGAAAACCAAAAGATGTCTGTCTGCCTCGTGTGTACAAATGCTGAGGACAGAAAGGTCAGATCTCTTGGAGCTGGGGTTACATGTGGTTGTAAGCTACCTGATGTGGGTACTGGGATCCAAACTGGAGTCCTCTGGAAAGCAGTATTCATAACTGTTGTAGCATCTCTCCAGCTCTGAATCCAGCTTTCTCACCTACCTGTAGCTGAGTCATGGACAAAGAAAGGAGTCTTGCTGTTCTGGACTCACTTTGTCGACCAGGCTGGACTTGAACTCACAGAGATCCGCCTGTCTCTGCCTCCTAGGTGCTGGGAATAAAGGTGTGCACCACCACACCCAGCAAGACACAAGTCGATTTGTGCAGATGATTTAGCTTAGTTTTGCCTTTGGTGTTAAATGCTTGGATGGCCACCATCTTTGAGACAGGCGCTCTCTGCCTTGTTTCATTTATAAACTAAAAATGCAGGTTACTAACTTCAGATTCGGCTGTTACAGACAGAAACAATAAGCCTGTTTCCCCTGCACAGCACAGCCCTGCCCTGATCCAACGGCGCCACCTAATGGTCACATTTCACCTGTGCAAGCCACGTATGTCCTGAAGGACAGCTTTTCTGTCTTCTGCAAGACTGGCTTCGAGCTTCTGCAAGTGAGTTACTAAAAAACTAAGTGCCTATGACCAGGATGGTTTTGAGAGGAGAATTGAAAACAGGAAGTACCTATGCAGAAAAACAAAGTAGTAAGTTTACAAAAAACAAAGAAAAATGACTATAGGGAATTGTGCGTGTGGGGTGGGAGGATCCTGTCTTTTTTTTTTTTTTTTAAGATTTATTTATTTATTATATATAAGTACACTGTAGCTGCCTTCAGATACACCAGAAGAGGGCATCGGATCTCTTTACAGATGGTTGTGAGCCACCATGTGGTTGCTGGGAATTGAACTCAGGACCTCTGGAAGAGTAATCGGGTGCTCTTAACCGCTGAGCCATCTCTCCAGCCCCCCCCCCCTTTTTTTAAAGATTTATTTTACTTATTAAATATGAGTACACTGTAGCTGTCTTCAGATACACCAGAAGAGGGCATCAGATCCCATTACAGATGGTTGTGAGCCACCATGTGGTTGCTGGGAATTGAAATCATGACCTCTGGAAGAGCAGTAGGGTGCTCTTAACCACTGAGCCATCTCTCCAGCCCAATCCTGTCTTAAACCCACATCTTTTTGAAAAGGTTTATTTTCTTTCTTTTTTTAATTTTCTTTTTTTTCAGAGCTGGGGCCCGAACACAGGGCCTTGCACTTGCTAGTCAAGCACTCTACCACTGAGCTAAATCCCCAGCCCCGTTTATTTTCATATATGTGAGTACACTGTAGCTATCTTCAGACACCCCAGAAGAGGGCATTGGATCCCATTACAGATGGGTGTGAGCCACCATGTGGTTGCTGGGAATTGAACTCAGGACCTCTGGAAGAGCAGTCAGTGCTCTTAACCGCTGAGCCATCTCTCCAGCCCCAGCTGTTACTTTTTAAAGACAGTAATTTAAGATGTAGCCCAGGGTGACCTTGAACTCATGACTTCCTTCTTCAGTCTCTTCAGTGCTGGGACTGTAGTGGTGCATGGTCACACTCAGCTGAAAGTCCTTTTCGGTGCTAACTACTCACATGTGCTAAGTGAGCTCTCTCTCACTCAGCCAGCACACCCCACACTGTCTGGTGTAACCACTCTTTTAGAGGGCTAGTCATTAAAAGGACTTCTGATCATCTGCACACGGCAGCAGCAGCTCTCTGTAAAGTGGCTGAAACAACAGAAAGGAGCGTGCTCAGCTTGCCCCCATGAGCTCTGCATAGCTCTTCCTGTTACATTAAGTCTTCCCTGGTCAGCTGACAACCTTCCCAAGGAGCAGGCCCTGAGCCCACAAAGTGAGACAGCCCTGGAAACAGTACATCTTGCAGAGTTATAAATAGTGCTCACTGGTAAGGGAGAAGGAATATAATTTTAAAAACTGCTTAGCGTGCTGCTTCACGAGCACAGGTAAGAGATTAACTCATCTTGTGTTCTTCAAAACTGTCACTGAATCCCAGTAGTAGAAAGCAATAGCCCCAGAATGACAAAATGGAGTCCAGCCCATGTTGGGTGAATGAGGGAGTCCTACCTCGAAAAACTCTGTTCAGACTCTTTTCAACTGTTCCTTGGATTGCAAGATCACAAACTCATTGTTTTGAAACAGCTTCATAAAATAAGTCTTTAAAAAGATAGTACAAGCCTTGGACTTGCTATTATAGCTGGGCACGACCTTTTCCTGATTCCAACTACAGGTATTAATGTACGATGCATGTGTCATCAGCTCAGTTTTAGTGGCACTTTTTTTTTTTTTTTAAAGATTTTTTATGTATAGAGCTCTGCCTGCATGTACACTTGTACACCAGAAGAGGGAATCAGATCTCATTACAGATGAGTTGTGAGCCACCATGTGGTTGCTGGGAATTGAACTCAGGACCTTTGAAAGAGCAGCTGGTGCTCTTAACCTCTGAGCCACCTCTCCAGCCTGCTAGTGGTGCGTTCCTTCATTGTGAACGTTCATTCATTGTTTGTTTTTTTCTTTCTTTTTTTTTTTTTTCCGGACTTGGGGAACGAACCCAGGGCCTTGTGCTTGCTAGGCAAGCACTCTACCACTGAGCTAAATCCCCAACCCCTGAGCTAAATCCCCAACCCCTTCATTCATTGTTTATATCCCTTGATTTTGCAAATGGCTCCCTCTTCCATTAATGCTTGCTTTCTCTCTTGGGACTATGCAGACCAAGCTGACCTCAAACTCAGAGATCCACAGGCCTTGGATTAAAGGTGTATGCCACCACACTTGGCTAATGTTTGACTAATCTTCCAGTTTTTCTCAAACACTGGCACTTTTCCTGTTGGGGCGGGGTCTGGGATGGGGTGGGTACAGTTGAGAAGCTGCACCCACACCGGTGTGTGGGGGTCAGAGGACAGCTTCTGGCTTCTCTTTATCACGTAGGTTCCAGGTCTATCAAACTCAGGTTGTCAGACTTGGCAGTCAACTTACTTTTCTACAAAGCTACTTCAAAGGCCTATTTTCCATTTTCATATAGAGATGGGAAAGGGTTGGAGAGGTGACTGAGTGCTCAAACACACTTGCCATTTTTGCAGGTACTGGAGTTCAGTTCCCAGAGCTCACATGGCAGCTCACAACTCCCCAACTCTGGTTTTGAGATTTAAGACCACCTCTGACACCAGGCATACGCATGGTACACAGAAACCCACACAAGCTAAACATCAAACCCACAAAACAAATCTTTTAAGGAGGGTGAGGGGTGAGATAATACAGGCCTTTAATCCCAGCACTCAGGAGGCAGAGGTGGGTAAGTACTAGTCCGGCCAGCCTAGTCTACAGAGTTCCAGGGCAGCAGAGCTTCCTAAGAATGAACGGTGGAAGGGTCTAGAGCTAACCCCTTACTCTCAGGAGACAAATGAGAAGAAAACACCAACAAGGACTTCCAGCCCAACACTGTGTGTTCTGGACAGCAGGATTGCAGTACAGTTATTTATGTAGAAAAGGCCACCACAATCAAAGCAGAAGTAAATGGTACAGGTAACATAAACCAGCAGGGCAGTTTGCTGCAAAGCACTAAGCAAGGCAGCTGGGTCATAGGTCTAAGCGCAGGCCTTCCCCTGTTGCTGCCCTGACTTGGGAGCGCTGTTCTGGGGGAGTGTCCTGATGTTATCACAGTTCATTTTCTGAATTTCCTCTTTAGGGTTCTGTCCCCCTGAAGTCATTCACTGCTGTCTGTCAGAAAGATGGATCTTGGGACCGGCCGATACCAGAGTGCAGCAGTATGGTCATATGGTGACAATCCCCTTTCCTTACTGCTGCCCGTACCATGTGTTGTCCCTTCATGTGCACAGAGGTTTAGAGCAGTGGTTCTCAACCTTCCTAAGCTATGACCCTTCAACATAGCTCGCATTGTAGTGACTCCAATCAGACAACTTTAGTTGCTATTTTATGGAAAATTTGTTTTGAGGGTCACAGGCAACCCCCAAGGGGTGGCAGCACAGGTTGAGAACCAGTGGGTTAGCAGGAACCTGACATTCTGTTCTACCAGTCCCAAGGATCTTAGTTAAAAGATCATTGCCAAGTCTGGAGGGCTGGAGACCTGAACTCAGGTACCTATACTCACAAAGCACTTTCCCACTGGGTTATGTCCCCAGTCCCCCTACTAACACTGCTGAGGCTTCTTTAGTCATTTCCACTTCCCCTGCCAAATGAACTCACTTACTAGGGCTTGAGTTCCAAAAATGTAGGGGAGAAAAGAAGTTTGAGCATTTTAATTCTAATCACCCCACAGGAAAATATGCTGCTGTGTAGGCTTTCTCCAGCTATAACCCTCCAGTGAGCATGCACACACAGGCCACCAGGATGGGAAGAGAGCCCTGCGCAGTGTATACACCTGTCTAGCACATGTACAAGGATAATGGCGCACTTTGAAAACTAATAGGAATTTCTCAAGAAACACCTAGTACTCCATCAACTACAAGTGTGTGTGTGTGTGTGAGAGAGAGAGAGAGAGAGAGAGAGAGAGAGAGAGAGAGAGAATATGAACGAACTTTGGAACCAGAGAGAGAGAGAGAGAGAGAGAGAGAGAGAGAGAGAGAGAATATGAACAAACTTTGGAACCAGAGAGAGAGAGAGAGAGAGAGAGAGAGAGAGAATATGAACGAACTTCGGAACCAGACAATGAAAGCCTTCTACCCAGCTGCACCGACTACCACTAAGAGTCTGGAGTGCTGCTTGGTGGCCTCGTCTGCCTGGCACTCATGAAGCACCTCTTCCACTGGGTGCTAGCACATACCTTTGACTGTGCACATAGGTTATACACTATAGTACTTCTGTAAAACAATCCCATGAGGAACTTAAATATTTTTACAAATCTACTTCCTCATCAATGATTTACTAGTTCTTTTGGGGTAAAAATGCAGAGGGAGCTGGGTCTGACGTATGTGGGCACTCAGTGGCCTGGACCAGAGTCTGCCACTGCTTGCTGTACAGGTGCTGGGCAGCCACAACACAAACCGCACCTGAGTGAGATGGTGGAGGCAGGTAGATCTAGAGTTCTAGAATAGCCAGTTACAGAGAGATCCTGTCTCAAACACAAACTGCAGATGAAAAGCACAAACCCCAAAACAATCAACACCCTCAGAGTTTCTACAGAGCAAGTTTTTTTTTTTTTTCTTTTCTTTTTGTCGGAGCTGGGGACTGAACCCAGGGCCTTGAGCAAGCGCTCTACCACTGAGCTAAATCCCCAACCCCTACAGAGCAAGTTGTTTAAAGGATCATAGAAACAAGTCTGCCACTGGCTTTTGTCCCATGGTCTCCTGCATGCGGTTTGAGTGCTTCTGAATTCCCTGCTCTGCAGGTGTGATGCTCCTTCACCAAGCTGAGTTATTCACAAGCCAAGTTATTTTTAGGGTGGGTGGCGTTAGTACCATGGATTACGTAGCAGTGTAAGGCCCACCTGGCTTTCCAGGCTTACTGGTCCCAGAGACACACGAGGTGGTGGTGTTCATCTGTGCTAGCCAAGTCCCCACAAGGTCACTATCTCCACTGCACAGACCTTCCTACTATCAGCTCCAGGTACAAAGGGATCCCCTCCAATCTCTTTACTAGTTATTGACTGTGGCCCTCCCGATGACCTACCCAATGGCCACGTGGACTATATCACAGGCCCTGAAGTGACCACCTACAAAGCTGTGATTCAGTACAGCTGTGAAGAGACTTTCTACACAATGAGCAGCAATGGTAAGTACCTTCCTCAAGGAGGGATGGGTGGTATATGGAACTTGAGCCCTTAAGGTAGAATCTAAACTTGAACCAGCCTTTTAGGCTAAAGGAGACAAAGAATTAAAAGGCCTTTCTCCCATGTGCTAAGTGAAATATTACAGTTAAAGTGACTTTAATGTCAATTTACAGGAATCTGAAAACAGATCCTATCTAGTAAATGACTACTACAAACACACAATATATTCCAAACGGTTTAATTTAACAAGTCAAAACCTTATCATTAAGCACTTGAGATCTTGATACATATTCAAGTTACACATCTAAAAGGTTTCCACTTTGCAAGCAAACATGGTAATGCAGATCCTATTTATGAAATCATGTAAAATGGTTATTCACACACCTCTCCCCACCACGGATGCTCAAGAATCAACATTTTTCAAGGGGTTGTTCAAGCAAATGACAACTAGAGCTAAACATTTTTGCTTTTCCAATGACTTGCAGGTAAATATGTGTGTGAGGCTGATGGATTCTGGACGAGCTCCAAAGGAGAAAAATCCCTCCCGGTTTGCAAGCCTGGTAATGGACGCATTTATAAAAGAGATTCATAACTGACAGAGTAGCTGCAGACAATAGGCAGGGCCTAGGTGGGGAGGCAAGAAGGAAGCCCAGCCGCTGGCTTAGGCTGGCTTAGTGCTCCCCAACAGTGTGCTGGCTCACATCACCCCTTCCCACATGGAAGTTAGGTGTGGGCTGCATCATGCACCGGATTGCTTTTGACCTCGTAACTAGGCAAGCATAAAAAAATTAAATGATTTCTTAAATTATCTCAAACCATTTACACATTTATAACCACGAACTCTTGTTACTTTTCTTCTCTGTAAAAATGCTATTAAACCCCAAAGCTAATAACTTCATTATTTCCCTAAGCAATTGTTTTCAACGACATCTAGATTTTTAAACATTAATGCAATTTGCCTTTTAATAGTACTTAAATTTCTTTACCAGAATTGGCTCCAACAATACTTGAGAATGCTTTTTTTAATTGAAAGGTAATAATACACTCATTACCCCCATGTTAGCTGGTTTAAATTAGTTTTCTAGCCCTGGATTTGGCTGACATGCTGCTTCTCAGTTTTAATCAAAGTGCACAACCACAATAAGGAACAGACGTTGCATTTCTGAGCACTCAGCTTGCAATGCATGGTAAAAGGGTTTGGATGGCTCAACCAATTTTTGAACCAGAAGCACCTTGGCTATTGCTGCAACACTGTAATCTAAACTTTTACATTCAAAGGCAAAAGTCATTTTGTAAATCATAGTTCCCGTTTCCTCAGAATTCCTAGTAAGCTAAAAAAGCAGCACACAGTATGGTGAGGGATCCTGCCCTTTGCCTCTTTGCAGTGTCATGTCTTCCTGCAAATAATTCCTGTCTAGACTCCCTTTTTCTTTTAGCAAAACATAACCTGTGAGGTCTGTTACTGATCTTTACAAGGAGATAACCAGGTCAAACAAGGACATCTCAGTTCTTTATATACTATTTAGAGTGGCCTCAGGGGTTGGGGATTTGGCTCAGTGGTAGAGTGCTTGCCTAGCAAGCTCAAGGCCCTGGGTTCGGTCCCCACCTCCAAAGAAAAAAAAGGGGGGGGATAGAATGACCTCATTCCTATCAATTTGTGGGGTGTACGTTTAGGCTGACACCAAATTTTTTTTCCTCAGTCTGTGGACTGTCCACACACACTTCAGGAGGCCGTATAATTGGAGGACAGCCTGCAAAGCCTGGTGACTTTCCTTGGCAAGTCTTGTTACTGGGTGAAACTACAGCAGCAGGTGCTCTTATACATGACGACTGGGTCCTAACAGCGGCTCATGCTGTATATGGGAAAACAGAGGCGATGTCCTCCCTGGACATCCGCATGGGCATCCTCAAAAGGCTCTCCCCTCATTACACTCAAGCCTGGCCAGAGGCTGTCTTTATCCATGAAGGCTACACTCACGGAGCTGGTTTTGACAATGATATAGCACTGATTAAACTCAAGAACAAAGTCACAATCAACAGAAACATCATGCCGATTTGTCTACCAAGAAAAGAAGCTGCATCCTTAATGAAAACAGACTTCGTTGGAACTGTGGCTGGCTGGGGGTTAACCCAGAAGGGGTTTCTTGCTAGAAACCTAATGTTTGTGGACATACCAATTGTTGACCACCAAAAATGTGCTACTGCGTATACAAAGCAGCCCTACCCAGGAGCAAAAGTGACTGTTAACATGCTCTGTGCTGGCCTAGACGCCGGTGGCAAGGACAGCTGCAGAGGTGACAGCGGAGGGGCATTAGTGTTTCTAGACAATGAAACACAGAGATGGTTTGTGGGAGGAATAGTTTCCTGGGGTTCTATTAACTGTGGGGGGTCAGAACAGTATGGGGTCTACACGAAAGTCACGAACTATATTCCCTGGATTGAGAACATAATAAATAATTTCTAATTTGCATCCTCCAATTAGTAAATTGTTTCTTGTATCTGTTAAGTACCCAGGAAGCCTACAAACCTGAGAATGGACAACCTAACACCAAACTGAAGCAGATGAGGTCATTACAGGTTCAAGAACACTTGCCAATGTGTCAGCTCTGACTTGTGTTCAACACAACAGTGCTTTACCAATCACACAGGCTCACTAAGTCAATTTGTACTTGACGCCCTACAACCTACTTATTTCATACTGGCCGTCCCCACACCTGGCTGACAAAGGGCTTGTTGTGCATTTTCCCAGTGTACATTTGGTCTTAATGAGCTCAGAAAGTGCTTTTACAGAGTGTACCAGTACTGGTTCTAGAATACCTGAGAAACTCCTTTTGGAAGGTAAACTGAAAGCAGGTATGGCTTTCACATCATTAGACAAGCTATTATAAAACCCACACCATAAAAGAGTGGGAAACAAAAACAGTCACTATTTTACCCTTCAGAAAGGCAATTTAGGAATCCATTTCAAAAGCTGGAACAGGTATTTCACTAGACCCAGCCCACTTTTCCTAGGTGAGCACGAACTATTTGGGCACAGGGAAGCAAAACCTAACTACACAGTATAGTCATCCTCTTATGTGGTAACAAAACTAGTAATTCATCATGAAATAAACTGCTCTTCTGCTAAGATGCTGACTTAACCTTAAATGTCATGATTAATTTTACTTGCCTCTTGCAACAGTTTTTAAGACAGGGCCTCCCTCCATCCCTCCCTCATGATGGAGCAATAGCGGGCCTACAGCTCACTCCTACCTGCCTCAAATTCTGGGATGAAAAGCATGGGCCATCACGCCCAGCTGGAGACTCACATTTTAAAAGATGAAAATGCCACACTGCATCTTCCCATAGCAGTCACTTTAACTCCCTAGCATTGTCATGATATAGAAATGTTTTTTTTCCAGTAAGACTTCAGACACTAACTGTTGGTGGCAAGAAAACCTTTTATTCAACCGAGGTTCAAAGAGTTCTCTTTCATTATTTTTAAGGAATGAACGCGTTTTGATGACCAGACTTTCGAAAACAAATCTTTGCCAAGTAGTTTATTTCTAAAACTTCATTTATGGCAAGTAACTATCTACAGCTATGTCATACCATAAACATGTTAAACAAAAGGCTACTCAACACTGAAAGCCTTCTATGACCAGTAAGTCTTTAACAAGTGCAAAAAAGGGATCAAAACCATGCCATTGACAAGTAACTTACCCCAGGACTCCTGGACGGCTTGCCAGTTTTAGTCTTTGGAGGTCCCCGAAAACCATTTTAATGTTACCATGTTACTGCTGCTGAGTAATAGTGCAAGTGCTAAAATGCAAAATTCAGATGTACAGGGTTTGGAAATCATGCAGGTTTAGATGCAGAGAAAAAAATTTACAATAACTCACGATCCTTTTACAGAGGATACTGTATAATGAAACAATGTGTTCATAACAAGTCTCTAAAGGATATAAAATTTTCAAACACGCAACTTGCAAAATGACAAACCTATTTATCATAGTCTATTTAGGTAAGGGCGTTAGGGAAACTACCAACACAAAACTGTCACATTCTTCCAGTTAGAAAAGGAGCCCCTCAGTTCTCAGTAGTTACAGGAAAAGTACAATAATCAATGTATTATTGCTTTTACATTCTTAACAATGCATTGACAGTCTAATCTGGTTTTGTGAGCATATTTATTCATCACTACAACCCCCACATTCAGGAGGGTAGGAGCCTACCTCACTTAAGACTGCCACAGATAAGACAACCCACCCTACTAGTTCTTAAAGCTATCAGGCTTCTTAATGGATTTCAGGCACATGGTTTCTTGGTTTCTTCTACTTCATCCCTATTGCAATTAATTCCACTTTTCAAATCCCAAACAGAAAGGTGCTTATCACCCCCTTCTTTTCCATCAATATGCTCTACTGCACAGCATTTGAAAACAGTCAACTGTTTTGCCCTCTCTCCCAAATAGTTATTTTAAAAGGTGACTCCCCAGCGGGGACTCCCACAGCCACGTAAATGCACAGAGGCACTCAGAACAAGCAGGAGGGTAACTGCTTACCATTTTAGGTGCGGTCACCCAGACTTAAGAAAAACTAGATTAAAAACAGAATAACCCAAAGAAAAACTTTCACTTTGGACAATGCAAGAACAAATAGCAATTAAGTCTGGGTATCAGGTGTCAATGCATGACAGGTGATGAATCCATTTGACTTGAGACAACTTTTCAAATAAGTTTATTTGAAGCAAAATAAACTACTGCCAAGAAACTTTATGAAAGTTCCATCTCAAAAGGGTCAAAAAGGGGAATTAACTGCTATGAATTCTTTGCATTCAGGGCTGCAAAACAAAGACACATATTATTTAAATCAGTTTTATTTAAGAATTTCCAACAATGACAACTCTTATAAAAAGCATCCAAGCACAGGACACAGAACTGCAGCAAACAGCATTCTTATGAATAGCTAACAGACATGAGAACTTCCACCCTTCTTTGAGACACCTGAGCTCACTGGTGAACTCTGCTTCCAAGTTCTCCTGCAAAGCACACCACAAGCTCAGTCCATGTTCGCAGCCCATCAGCTTCAGTTCACGTTCCCACACTTCCAGATCAGTAACAGAGGAGAACACACACCATACAGCATTCACAGCAGTTGACAGAGGGGAGGGAAGTACAAGTATTTCACTTAACACATTCAGCTACTGTGGGTTTCCTAAGAACAAAACTCAAAGTCTTCCAACAGACGTGGATGTCCTCTGATGCAGAAACACTCGTACGTTAGTTATCTGCTATCATTGCTCTCTGCACACTCTCGCACCAAAGCCACAGGATTGAGGGACACATCTCTCCAAGTTAAAAAATATCCATTTTCCACCACCAAGTCTCTGCACGCGCTCTCTCCTTTTCTCGCTCATACTAGCCTTTCATGCCTCGGCACCACCATCAATCCCACACAAGGTTTCAAAAGTTCAAACAGCCTTCTGGTTCCATATCACAGCCTTGCGTTCATAGCGTTGATACGATTCCATGAAATAAAGAGTAGCGGATAAAAATGGAACACCCACCGTCAAAGACGCAGCCTGTGCAGCGTGATGACGAATTCTTGGATGAGAAAGCATGTAGACAGAAGTATTCCTATGGCAGAATATTTACAGCACTACTTTCAATGAAGTGCTTCTTCCATAAACATTTGAAATGAGATGAACTGCAGAGATTAAATGAAGGCTTCATATTGTACTTTCGTATATGAAGGAAGACAAGTGTTAAAAACAAAACCAAAAGAACCAAACACCATGACATCATGATCTCCCAAATGGAGATTTTCCTAAGGAAGAAATTCATAGGGTGGGATTCAAATTAAAATAAGGAGAAAAGAATGTAGTTCTAACCAATGGTTTCTACTCTGAACATGCAAAGAATTCATTAACAATTCCAATGATAGAATATTACAGAGAAACCTTCTGAGATCAATTGTAGTGTTGGTTTACCAATTAGGCAAACAGCAGTTCACTTTCACCCACTCAGTATTTTAACCCTTTATATAACAAAACTTATAAAATTCATTTAGTTTTTCCCTCTTTTTTCTAAAGAAAAATGTCAAAAATACTGCTGAATATACTCCACACTGAACAAACCAATCTGAAAATTTTAGTACATATGTATTTTACAATATACTTACCATGAGTTTAGAAAAATTTGAATCCCACCATTCTAAACCTACCTAACCTACCAACCAACCTACTAACCACCCCCACCCACCTACATTCCCCAGCCAGAGGATTTAGAATCCATGCTTGAGCCAAAGCCTCCATTAAAACCACTGCCTGATCCTGCATTTGATGCTGACCCCCAACCAAGGGGGGCACCAGAATTAGAACCACTGTAAGAGTTATTTCCAGAACCAAAAGCCTGATTTGGTTCCCTCTGCATGCTGCCCTGGCTTTGGTTATTCCCAGATGGGCCTGACTGGTTCTGCTGGCTGGCTAACATGCCCATCATACCCCAACTGCTCTGTAACGCTGCCTGAGCTGCAGCCATCATCGCTGGATTAATGCTAAAAGCACCAAAATTCATCCCTCCACCCATATTACCACCCTGGTTATTTCCCAAGCCAGCTCCACCCCCTCTACTGTTACCAAACCCACCCTGATTCCCAAAGCCACCTGGATTACCACCAAATCTTCCACTTCTTTCTAACTGTCTATTGCTATTATGCTTAGGTTCAGCATTGGATATATGCACGCTGATTCCTTTAATGATCAAGTCCTCTCCACAAAGAGACTGGGCAACCTATAAGATACAAGAATGTAACTGACGATTAGACCACCGACTCGGACACCAACAGAGCAATAAAACCAAAGCTTAGAATAACCCAACTAAGTAAGAGGAAAAATAGGCGATTAACGCTAACTCCACTTAAACCCAATCAGCAACCTTTAGCTATAGTAATGTTAATGGTAGTTATTTGTAATTTAAAAGACATGTAACAGCCCCAAAGTCCAAATAATGAAAAATATCTGAAGGGCATCTTGCACTATCTAAAGCTACTCTATCCCATGGAAGGGAGGGTGGCAATCAGCTGGAACAAGCCACTTATCATTTAGTGCTGGAGACGGAGCTCAGCACACTGGACACATATAGTAGCACCAAACTGATATATTCCCAGCCCTGGAACAAATAAATCAACAAGAAAAATACCTTATCATCTGCAAAGGTAACAAAGGCAAAAGCTCTGAATGGTTTGGGAATGAAGACATCTACCACTTCTCCATACTGACAGAAGAACTGCTGAAGCTCTTCAGCAGTCATGTCCTCTGTACAACGTCCAACAAACACCTTTCTGCTTCTCAAAGGCTCGTCTGGGCTTTGCTGGTCAAAAGAAGGGAATAGGAGATATATAAGTAATCAGTGCGTAAGTCCCCCCACCTTGGGTGTTTTTGTCTCTAAAGACAAGGTCTCACTGTGCACCACTGCCTGGCCTATACACGCCTCCTGGTGCTGAGATTAAAGGTGTATACTGACAAGACTGGTCTCTTGGAATTAAAAAAAGTGTTTTGCTTTCATGTACCTACCTACCTGTACCAAGTGCGTATGTGCTGCCTTTTAAGGTCAGCAAAGATCGCCCCTCAAACTGTAGTTAGTTGTGTGCTGGCACGTGGGTGTTGAAAATGAAATCAATCCTCTCCAAGAGCAACAAATACTATTTGTCGCCCAGCCACCTTCCCTATCCTCATTCCTCAGAATTTCAGACAGGTTCTCATGTACCCTAGAATGCCCTTAAACTGGATATGTAAGACCAATCTTGAACCCATTCCTGTTTCTATTTCCCATGTTTGAGAATTACAGGGATGTAGCACCAGGCCATTTTAAATTTAACTTGTTTTACACACAGGATAGAAATCAATGCTGTCAGTCACCCCTCACCATCCTGGACTTTTCACTGAACCTTGTAATTTGGCTAGACCAGTGGCCAGCAAGCTACAAGGATTCACCTGCCTCCCCTTCTCTCTCCAGGGGTGGGATTACAAGTACATGCTATCACATCCAGCTCTTAGAGAAAAACAAACAAAAGAAACCCCCAAACTTGGATCTGGCTAGGTGCAATAGTTCATGCCTTAAATCCCAATTCTTGGAAGTTAGAGGGAGGTGAACTCTTGAGTTGAGGTCAGTCTGGTCTACACAGTGAGTTTCAGGACAACCAGGGCTACAGAGAGAAACCCTGTCTCAATATAAATAAAAAAGTGTTCTGGGATCAAACCCTTTACTAACTGACCAAATAAAACTGTCTCCTCAATCCAAATGCAGTTTTATGAACGTATACTTTTGATCCAAAACACAATGTTCCAAGTAAGTCCTATTTGCTTGCTTGGGGTAAGTTTGGGCTGGGGATGTAGCTAAGTGGTCAAGTGCTTGCCCAGCAAAGCACTGGATGCTAAGTTTCCCAGAACATTAAAACCAACATTAAGGGGCTGGAGAGATGGCTCAGCGGTTAAGAGCACCGACTGCTCTTCCAGAGGTCCTGAGTTCAATTTCCAGCAACCACATGGTGGCTCACAACCATCTGTAAAGAGATCTGATGCCCTCTTCTGGTGTATCTGAAGACAGCTACAGTGTACTTCTATATAATAAATGAATAAATCTTAAAAAAAAAAAAAAAAAAGCCAACATTAAGTAAGCAGGGTGGCACCTTTAATCTGAGCACTCGGGAGACACAGGCAGGCAAAACTGAGTTTGAGAACTGAGTTTGAGGCTAGCATGGTCTATAAAGTGAGCTCCAGGACAGCCAGGGCTACAGAGAAACCATCTCAAAAACCAAACCAACCACCCAACCAAAACACAGAACAAAATACCTTAGAATTTGGAAGTTTACAGTCACACCATCGCCCATCTATCATATGTCGCTGTGACATTACTTTCACTTGAGTTTCATATTCCGTAAATCGAACAAAGCCAAACCCTTTTGAGTGACCAGTTTTAAGATCTTTCTTGACCTAGGAAGAAACACCACACACACAGCCAATCAGAGTTGTCTCCCCACCCCCACAAAACGTCTGAATGGCTCAACTGAAGGTAGTAGGTACTTGGCAAACGTAAGTTAGGTCAAGGCAAACCACAGCAGAGAAGGACTCCTTTACATACCAAACCACTGCACGACAAAGGTTTAAAATGAGTGCAAATCTGGTTACAATTTAACATGGGGAAAGAAAAAAATTTTCCTTTAATATAACCTATTTCCATTTAATGCAGTAGTTCTAGACATTCCATACATAATGCTGCAATCCTTTGTGATCTCCACCACCAAGTTTTCACTGTTACTTTATAACTGTAATTTTGACACTGTGATGTGAACATGATATTCGACCCATGAAAGTTGTTTGCAAACCACTGCTTTAAACCTTCATACAACAGTTCCTGACAATATACAGTATACACACAAAACCAAATTTTACTTACTTTCAGCACCCTATCAACACTGTACAAAAAAAACATTAAACTGTCCGAACTCATGGTGCTAGAGATGGCTCAGTGGTTAAGAGCACTAAATTATGCTTTCCAGGACTCATGTTCAATTCCCAGCACCCACATGGCAGCTCACAACTACCTGTAATTCCAAGATCTGACACCCTCACCCACAGACATATACGCAGGTGAAACACCAATGCACATTTAGGCTGCACAAAGCCAGGCAGTGGGGGGCATCCCTTTAATCCCAGCACTAAGGAGGCAGAGACAGTTTTTGATCAGCCAGGGCCACACAGGGAAAGATAACAAAACAAAAAACCCACAAACCTGTCTGGAAAACCAGATTGATAAAAAGATGGCAGACATACACAGCAGTGCTCACTCCTGGATAAAGAACAGTTGTTTATGAGGGTGGGAGAGATGGCTCAGTGATTCTGACCAGTGTTTTTGATTCCCAGCACCCACATGCTGGCACAAAACCTTTTGCAATTCAGTTCTGAAACTTGAAGCTCTCTTGGCCTCCAAGAGAGCAAGTTCTAAACACAAGACTCACAATCAAGCAAAACATACATAGAACAAAACCCTATAAAGCAGGACAAAGTTTACCTGAACCATAAGAACCTCTCCAAAAGTACTGAAGTAGTCTTTTAGGTCCTGCTCTGTTGTTTTCCAGGGGAGACCCAACACTATGAGGTCAGATGTCTTCTGGACTGCTCTTTTCACTTTCACTGCAGAGGAAGCATCCGCCTCATCCATTTTCCTTTTGTTATCTAAACAAAGCAAAACATAAACACAAATTGTGTTTAGCAGGACTTTAATCCCAGTGCTCAGGAGGCAGAGGCAGGTGGATCTGAGAGTTCAAGCTCAGCCCTATGCTTATGGAATAAGTTGCAGGACAGCCAAAGCAACACAAAGAAACCCTGTCTTCCATCTCAACAACAAAAGAGTACTTCCACTTCAACCTATGAGCAGTGAAGACACTGGAAACTTCAGTAAGCCTCTAAGGACTGAATGTAGCTCAAATGGCAGAGTGATTTTCTGGCACAAATGGGCGGTACTCCCAATCGAATTTTGCATCTTTTACCGAGAACTGATTCTGCATACATAGTGGAATGTGTCAGTGTAGGAGAGGACATCTGTAAGCAGATTCTCGCCTTCTGTCTGGTGAAGCAGGGCCTGCTGTTGTTCCTGGTACCTCGCACCCTTCCCTTGGCTGGCTGGCTCGTGAGCCTCTAATAGCACCGTGACTGTCTTTTATGTGGGTTTCAGAGCTAATAAGGTTGCCAGGTTTGCTCTGCAAGTGTTTTTACTAAATCAGGTTTTGAAATTATGCAAGACTGTAATCATGCATGGTATCTTTCTCAAAAGCTGTATCAAAATAAGAACATTTAATTTTGTGGTATTAAAATATATAACTAAGGGATCACAACCCTCTTCTGATGCACATGTGTATACTCATATAAATCTTTAAATTAAAAAAGGAAACATGTCTTTCTACATGTAAACTGTTTTCTGTGCTCTCCAATCTTTCAGCAATAGAAATTTTGTAGTAAAAATAACAAAATGAGATCCCAGGCCTAGATCTCAGGTTAAAGAATTAAATGACATTTGCTTTTTTAATGGAGATGGGGGTCTCATTACACCAACAAAACTGGTCAAAGAATCCCCTCTTCATCCCCCTGATTATTACAGGAGTATGTTATCTCAAACTACATGCCAGGGAAGCACTGTAGAAGTTGAGTTCCTGGACTATCTTCAGACTTAAAATATTATTACAAATGCCTTGGCCATAAGCTTTGGCTGTTCCCTGATTGGTTTATAACTTAACAATACTGTTTGTTCTAAATTCTGCCACACATGGCAGGTCACCTCTGCTCATGCGCCATGCTCAGTCTTTTCCTTCCTGTTTGTGGGCGCCCAACCCTCTCATGCCTTCTCTACCACCCCTGCCCCCAATCCTTTTCCCTATTGGATGCTGCACTTTCTATTTCCTGTCCTTTTTTTTTTTGTATCTTGTCACATCACTGATTGAAGTTAAACAACACAACAAGTTGCCACTTCACCCAAAAGTGGTGTTTTAACTCTGCCCCTTCTTGACGGCTCAGCAGGTCATTAGCAAAAGGCCCACGGAGTGCTTTTAAAAGGGGACTCTGTTTCCTGTCTTAGCTACAGGCCAATCAGCTTTAATTGATGGGCGCTGCATCCATACAATACACAAGATTCTCTACAAAGCAATCTACCACTGAGCTCTAACCTTCAGCCCCTGTTCATTTCAACATAGTACCTCAACTTTATAGCCACCATAGTCCTCTTACCTGAGCTTTCTGATTTTTAATTTCAAGTATGTGCCAACACTCCCAACCTACACCAGTACCCTTTTAATTCAGGGTAAACACTGAGCTACACAACCAATGACTTAATTTGCACATTGCAAAATCCAAGTTTTTCCCAGCCTAAACAAGATCCCATCTTTAAATGTTCCCGAATTTCTTAGAAATACATCAGTCTTTGCATATTGGCCAAACTTGGTGGGCTGCCTTGGTTCCCCGCTATATACAAATCAGTCGGGTCTTGAACTCATTCCATACCCCAGCCTGGCCTCAAATCCACAATCCTTGTTTTAGCCCCAAATGTTGGGATTACAGGTACAGGAAGGACTGTTACAGTACCACCATAGTAAAAATAACCATTTACTAACTCACATGCATTCATATCCCAACCCCAACACAGGGTCTCTTTTGTAGTCCTGGCTGTCCTCAATTTCTGAGATCCACTTGTCTCTCTGCCCCCTTGAATGCTGGAATCAAAGATGTACACCACCAGACCCAGTTTTCTCATACTTTCAAGAATATCAGTAGTAAGAAACAGAGAAAATCTTTAGTTCTGTAGGAACTCAAAATTTGGGCTAGTGCAACTGATATTTTTTGAGGAGGGAAAAAAAGAGATTAAGAACACTGATGCTGGGGTTGGGGATTTAGCTCAGTGGTAGAGCGCTTGCCTAGTAACCGCAAGGCCCTGGGTTCGGTTCGGTCCCCCGCTCCGGGAAAAAAAGAAAAGAAAAAAAAAAAAAAAGAACACTGGTGCTGTTGCTCTTCTGAGGATCAGGGTTTGGATGTCAGCACCCACACAGTAGCTCACAACCATACAGCTTTAGCTTCAGAAGGTCGGATGTCATTCTGTATCAGGTACAGAGTGCCAAGGTGCACATACAACACAATGTTAATAAACATAAATCTTAAAATGATGAGACAAAGATGAGACAGCTGCAAGAAAAAGCCAGGCAGTGGTGACATCTTTAAACCCAGCACTTGGCAGATCTGAGTTCAAGGTCAACCTTAGCTATCAAGTTTAACCATGGAGAAATCCTGTTTTAAGAAACCAAAAAAGAGGGGTTGGGGATTTAGCTCAGTGATAGAGCGCTTGCCTAGGAAGCACAAGGCCCTGGGTTTGGTCCCCCTGGGTCGGGGGGGGGGGGGGGGGAGAGGAACTGGAGGGATAGCTCAGCTGTTAACATTGACTGCTCTTTTAGAGGTCTTGAGTTTAATTCCTAGCAACCACATGGTGGCTCAAACCATCTGTAATAGGCTCCCATGCCCTCTTCTGGTGTGTGAAGACAGAGACTGTGCTCACATATGTCTTAAAAAGAAAAAAGCCTCGAGGAAAACTGGCTAAGCCAAATTCTTTTACAAAACAGATCTTTAAGGCATTTAGTTTTAACCACCTAAAATTGGCAATGACTATGTTCTGATGGCTTAACATTTAAATAGATGCTCCTCAAAAAAGAATCCTGCTTTTCAATTTTCACTTATTTAGACTGCTGACCTGCCAGACTAGTCTAAGCAAAGTTTGTGAAAAGGGCAGGATCCTAGGGGACATTCTTCCAAGGAAGGCCAAACCCTCAGGGATTCTCCAGCAAACATGGATGCCCAGGTATTATAGCCTCACTTAGGATGGCATACATATCTAACCATAGCCAGTAATATGGCAAAACCAAAGTGATTAACCAACCTTTGGGATAGTTGACAACATAGACCAGATTGCCCCAGCCAGCATCTGGGGCATGCAGAATTCCTTCCACCAGTCGGACACCTCTCATACACTGAGACACTGGATTCCGGTAGCGCAGGCCACACGCCCCTGGAAACTGGGCTGTAACTGTGGACAGCAACACTGTCCCATCGTCTTCTGATGGTATTTCAATGGGCTCATCATTCTCATCTTCTGTTACCCGAATATATTCAGACATCTTTGCTTAAATCTCTTAAAGGAAAAAGAAATGATCAAGAATATCAGAGCAATTATCTTTTTTATACTTAGTTACTATCACACCACTTTATTTTTTTCCCATTTCCTGAAAAGAGCACCACCAAAAAATGTTTCGTCATCCCTGGGGGGGGGGGGTGAGGTGATCGAGGAAAAAATGTTTTCTAAAACAAAAAAATGTGATTTTTGCCGAGCATAGTAACCCACACCTTTAACCTCAGCACTTTTGAAGCAGAGGCAGGAACATATTTTTGAGTTCGAAGCCAGCCTGGTTTACAGAGTTCCGGGGCGGTCAGGACTACACAGAGAAAGCCAGTGGTGGTGTGATGCTGCCCCCATCCCCCCACCCCCGCCACAGTTCACCCATTTTCTCAGGCCTTACTATATGCTTCCGGTGCTAAAGTTGCAACAGTGTTACCATGTGGCCTGTTGGTTACAAAGCCAGACAAAAACAAGGTGTTAAGAACTAAGTATCTGTCCCCATTTTTTCCCCACTGGCAAACACTGTTCTTACCTGGAGTGCACAGATTACAGTCTACAGTATTTTTCGACTATTCTGAACTCATTTCATTAATTCTAAAGCCTGAGAGCCTAAATCGGGCTTAGCACGTGCTTTAAGTGTAAGAAATTAGCAATGCATTCAATTGGCTAAATCTTGACCGTGCCGGTGGAGCACGAAAACCGACGTTCAGAACAGAGACCCCGCAGTTCTATTCCTCATTTTCGGAAAGGTCTGGCTAAACTTGGGCGTCAAGGGAGCAACGACTGATACTCCTTGAGGTAGGCCGCCACTTCCCAGAAGGCCATGCGCGACAGACAACGTTGATTTCTCCCCCACCCCCGCCCTTTCAACTAGGCCCCGGGTGGGGCCGCGTGGGTCCAAGTCCCATAGTGAAAACGGTTAATTCTCAAATGCGAGAACCTTTAAGGACTAGCACTGCTGGGGCGCCGGGGCCGCGACAGACTTCCGCCCGCGGCTTCACAGCCCAGCAGGCCCGGCGCCCCGCTCCGGCTGCCGCCCGCGCTAGGCCCTAACGACGCGGTGGCGCGAGGCCAACTAGGCCCCGCTCCATAGCTCCCTTCCAGCGGTGCAGGTCGTCTCAGGTCTCCCCAAAGCAGCGCCCGAAGCACGCAAGCCGTCCTCGGCGAGCAACTCACCCACTGGGCCGCTGCTAGGAAGCACAACGAAGGATCGAAGACGGAAAGGAACCCAACAACAGCCGAGCTACCGCTTCGTGCCCACAAAATGGCGCTAGGGCCGCCTCCCGCCCTCGCCCGCCTTCGGCCTCTCCCAATTGCTTCCTGTCAGGAGGGGAGCTCTCCGAGAGTCGCCAGAGACGCTCTATCCTCGACGCGGCTCGGATACTAGCAGGCCCTTCGGCGTGCAGAACAGAGGAAAATAATACAGGAGTGAGAGGGTCTAGATCCGAAATGCTGAAAAATGAAGAACAGTGTGGTCTCGTAGGCTTTACGTTCCCCCTACGTCACGTGGAAGATGGCTTCGCCCGACCAACCGCCGGCCCCAGTTGAAGAGCTCGCGCGCGCTGAAAATACGCGAGACTAGCGTAGGCCGGGACTGGAGCGTATGGGCGGGGCTAGGAGGGAAGGGGCGGAGCCAGGGGCCGGCTGGATGCCGAAGGGCTAGTGGGGCTCCCTGAGTACCCTGGGTTTTAGGTCTAAAGGTTAGCCTTCGATGTCTCCTGCCTTTGCTTGTTAATTTCCGACATAGAAGCATTAACTTTGGTCTACAAAATGGTCCCTGTCCTAGGTACTACTTTGTGCCAAGTACCCTTTAGCACGCTCCGGCTCTAGGGGGAAAAAACCCAGAATCTTGTGAATGGCAAACGAGTGTTCTACCATTGACCTTGGGCTTAGCCACCAAATGCTGTTTTAGAGACAAGGACCTCAAAGTCACTGTGTAACCCTTTAACTCGTCACGGCTCCTCCTCCCCCATCGTCAGGCTCCGGAGTGTTGATGTTGCCCTGGCAGACTGTGTGATATTCTTGATACTCTCCTCTTTCAACAAGGGAAGAAACTGAGGCACAGAATTAAGTATCTTGCATGAAATATCCGTGAGAAAGAGGTCCCACTAGGATGAATCCTACAGCAGAAAATATTGGGAGGTTTCCTTATTTCGGTTCCAGTAGACGAGTCCTAGTTTAACTCTGTAAGTCCTGTGTAACTCTGAGGGCTAGCTCTACCACCAAGCCCCAGCTGTAGACTCTTTAGCCAGGATTGAAACTAACTGGTGTATCAGATTCAAAGCTTAGCCGCAAAGGTTTACACAGTTGCTTTGTTTACTGAAACTGGGTCTTGCTGTACAGAACAGACTGGCCTTGAGCTTGCAGTGATTCTCCTGTCTCTGCCTCCTTTCCGGGGCGGGGCGGGAATTACAGATCATCATCGTGCCAAGCTGAGTCTTCCCACTTTAAATTTATAAATGAACTCATTTCCTCCTCACCGGTACCTTGCAAGAAGATGGCATTGCGAGAACAGGTATTAATGTCTGGCCTGGAACTCCCGTTATAGTCCAGGCTGGCCAGGAATTCCTGGACAAACAGTCCTGCCTCAACCATCTGAGTGCTGGGATTATAAGCACAAGTCCTTCCACCCAGTATTATTTATGTTTTGGTTTTGGACTTTTTAAAAACAGCATCTCTAAGTAGTCTTTGGCTGGCCTGGAACTTAATGTGTAGATGAGGCTGGCCTCAAATTTGCAATGCCTGTCCTGCATCTGCCCCTCCAGTGCTGGGATTGCGGGTGTGAGTCACCCAAATGGTTTTTTGTTTGTCTTCTAAGACAGGGTTTCATAGAGCAGAGGCTGGGCCTGACCTTCTGACCATCCCGTTCCACCTCCCAGGTACTGGGATTACAGCCTGTGCTACCATGCCTGGCAAATTCAAGAACTTTAACAACTTAGAACAATGGTTACCTTTTTATTTCGTTTGTGTCCGTGCCTCTGTGCATGAACAGCTGCTCTGTGCAAGTGTGCCTGCTGAGCTATCTACCTGGCACCAGCTATAATTTTTTTAGACAGAGTCTCACTTATATTCCATGTTGGCTTGAATCACAAGCTTTCCCCTGGGCAGGCCTCCAGAGCGCTGAGAGCATAGACATGTATCATCACAGCTGACCTTGAACTCAGTGCTCTGCCTGCCGCTGCTTCCCAGTTCTGGGATCAAAGGCCTATCTGTGGCTCCATGTCTGGCTAGACCTCATTTTTTTACTTAACTAGTATTTTTTTCGTTCCGAGACAGAGCCTCAGGAGGCTCCCGAGGGCTGCCAGCTTACGATATAGCCCTTGCTGGTCTTGGTTGTTTCCACCCTTGCGTACGGGTATTAGAGGCAGGAAGCGCTATGCCTGCGGGGGATTATGGCTATAAGTTTTACGGTTTTGTCTTACCATGTGTGGAGTTTTGCCTCATGAGTGTCTGTGCACTGTGAGCGTGCATGGTGCTAACAGAGCCCACAGATGGTTGTAAACTGCCACATGAATGCTGGGAATTGAACCCAGGTCCTCTGGAAGGGTAGCAAGTGCTCTTGATACCGATTTGCTTTTTGAAAAAGGGTCTTCGTTACTTAGTCTTCATTGGTCTGGAACATTTGGCAACCCTCATTTCTCTGCCTTTGAAACACTTGGGTCACACCTAACCAATCTGTTTGTTGAGACAGGGCATTGGCCTTCTGGTCTACTGGCCTCACCTGACAATTGCTGTTACAACTACCGTACCGAGCTTTCGAAAAAGCAGAACCTGTGCACAGCTTAAACTCCTGGTTAACTGCCTCACCCTGCAGAATTTCAGCAGGTCGGATGTCTGTGCCCAGATCACTTTACTTTTTGTTTGAGACAAGCTCTCGCCAGGTAACCCTGTCTGGCCTGATACTCCCTATGTAGCCTAGGCTATCCCTGGACTCATGCCAGTCCTCTTACCAAAACTTCTCATGTTTTGGGTTATAGGCGTGCCCAGCCGGCTGCTGCTTTGAGATCTCAGTTTTGTGGCGAGACCCACACCTGGGGCTGGTCTAAGTTTCTCAGAATGTACGATTATACATCCTTGTCAAGAAGATGACTTAGGACATGTGTCTGTGTGTCTGTCGATATGTTGACTGTGTCTCAGAGCCATCTCCCACTATACAGCCGCCATTTTGGCTTTTTTGGAAAAAATTTCCTGACTTAAGAGCTTTAGGTCTACTGACAAGTCTTGCCTTGTTACTGACTTCTAGACTGTGTGTGTGTGTGTGTGTGTGTGTGTGTGTGTGTGTGTGTGTGTGTGTGTGTGTGTAATTTCAAGACAAAGTATCCCTGGCTGTCCTGAAACTTGTTCTGCAGAGCAGGCTGATCTCAAACTCAGAGATCTCCCTGCCTCTGCCTCCTGAGTGCTGGGCTTCCATTACTTATTTCCGAGATGCCATGCGTCAAGCCCAAGACCAGCCAAGTGCTTTTGCCACAGCACTATGCCCCAGGCCCACAACAAAGTTTATAACTTTTAAATAATTAAAAATCTTTTTGTTTTTACCCTATGTGTATGTGTCTCTCTGTCTAGCATATATAGTTGGGTGCCCGAGGAGACCAGAAGCATTAGAACTCCTGGAGTTAGAGATAGGGGAGATTATAACTTTTTACTTTGGAAACTTCAGAGCCTGACTTAGTGATACACACTTTAGTCCCAGATCTGGAAACCAGCCTGGTCTTCATAACTCGATCTAGGCCAGCCAAAGCTACATAGTAAGACCCTGTCTCAAAAAGCACTAAAAACTGCGGGGCTGGAGAGATGGCTTTACTGTCAGGAGAATGAATTGTCTACAGCTCTTGCCGTGGACCCTGGGTTCCTGAAATCCAAATCTGGCTTCTCCCAGCTGCTGGTAACTCTCAATTCCAGGTGATCTGAAGCCCTTTTCTGACCACCCTGGGTATCTGCACTTTCATATACAAACCCGCACTCAAACATACACATATAACAAAAGAAAACCCTATAAACAAAAGAAATCCAGACAAAAAGAACACTGGAAGTGACAATCCAATGCATACTAGCATAGCTGCCGCTCATATGTAACATGTAGGGGGCATGAAGGTGTTGGTGCTCATGGATAAACACTAGGGAGGTCTGGAGCACACAAGGGAAGAATGGGTAAACTGTTACCTGCCCGGAAAGCTTGGAGTGGACATGGTAACCTTTGCACTACCTGTGAGACCACATCAGACCAACCCCCTACACCCCCGAGAGCTTGTTTCTCTCAGTTGATCTATAAAACCTATTATGGGGAAGGTGTCATGAGTACTTTTCAAAGAGCCTTATGTATTCCATCTGATCTTTAGCTTAACTTTGTTCCTCAAAGAGATTTGTGTATGCTTTCTTAGATGCTTGAGACAGTATTCATTGTCACCAGAAAAGTTTTGACCAAATTGTGATGTGGATAAATATGCCTAAATAAACCACTCGGGGTCAGACTCTCCTAAGTTTGAACCAATAACTGTCTACTGAGCCCTGTTGAACCAAGCTGCCTTATCTCCCTCTGGTCATCTCTGTTGCCTGCGGAGAGTGCAGAGAACCCTGCAGTAACTGGCTAATATTTTTCAATATCTTCCTATCGGCTTAGGAATGTGTATAGCCAACTTGTGTCACTCTCCCTCCCCCAACCCAGGTCAGATACTTGGAAGTAAGATGTCCATATTGCAACATTCAGCCCCCTTCCTCCAAGCAAGGACATTTTCCTACATGACTTCAGTAACCATATGTAGGAGACGGGCTTAAATAACTTTATGCAGGAGATGGGCTTGGTGGTACAGGCTGTAATCAGAACTACTCAGGAGGCTGAGGCTGAGGCAGGGAAGTGGAGAAGGTAGGAAAGAGAAGTTATTAGTTACCATTTTACTGATTTCCAGACCCACTTAGAGCACCTGGAACGGAAGGACCAGGAGAAATAGCTGAAACAATACCTCATGGCCCTTAGCAACCTGACCACAAATTGTCAATTTACAATCTGTCAACTGTAGCGCTTGCCTTTAAAAACCAAAAGCTCGGGGTTGGGGATTTAGCTCAGTGGTAGAGCGCTTGCCTAGGAAGCGCAAGACCCTGGGTTCGGTCCCCAGCTGGGGGGGGGGGGGCTCTGTGAGCTAACTGCAAGTATGTTTCTGTTTGGCTAGCTTGCTCGCCCCACCTTGTGGTTTTAGAATACAAAATGAGGCTGTTTTGGGAGTTATCCAGTCCCAGTGCACTGATGACTCCTGCGTTTGCGCTTTTCTTCTCCTCCTCCTCTGGTTTTCTTACTTGTCTGTTTTATTTTAAAATTTATTCTCTCATTTCTTACATCCAGACCCCCTTTTCCTTCCATTCCTCCCCATTGTTTTTTGTTTGTTTGTTTTTGGAGACAGAGTTCCTCCATGTAAACTTGTAGATTTTTATTTGTTTTTTTCTTTTTTTTTTTTCTTTTTTTCGGAGCTGGGGACCGAACCCAGGGCCTTGCGCTTGCTAGGCAAGCACTCTACCACTGAGCTAAATCCCCAACCCCAGCCTTGTAGATCTTTTTTTTTTTTTTTTTTTTTTTGGTTCTTTTTTTCCGGAGCTGGGGACCGAACCCAGGGCCTTGCGCTTCTTAGGCAAGCGCTCTACCGCTGAGCTAAATCCCCAACCCCAGCCTTGTAGATTTTTAAAGTCATTTTTGTAGGGGCTGGAGAGATGGCTCAGCGGAAAAGCACCTGCTACTCTTCTGGAAAACAGAAGTTTGGTTCGCAGCACCCACTTAAGGATGGTGGCTCATAGCCACCTGTAACTCCAACTCTGACATTACACATATATAAAAAATAAAATGAATCTAAAAACATAACCTGAGCCAGGCAGTGGAGGTGCATGCACACCTTTAATCCCAGCTCTCAGAAGGCAGAGGCAGGTGGATCTTTGAAGCCAGCCTGGTCTACAGAGAGAGTTCCAGGACAGCCAGGGTTACATAGAGAATCCCTGCCTCAAAAAACCAGAAGGAAAAATAGATAATTCATATACATACATAATTTTTGCAAGAAAAGCAATTCATGCAAACACCAATATCAAAATCCTGAATCAAACTAGGCGTGCCTCAATTTGCAATGATCCCCCTGCCTCATCCTCCCAGGTGTTGGCATTATAGGAATATGCCCCTCTTAAAAATTCCTTTTTTAAGGTGATACTGTATTTACATATAACCTATGCGAATGTCCCCATATACTTTAAATCGTCTCTGCATTCCTTACAATACTAATAAAATGTAAATGCTATGTAAATAGTTGTTGTATTGAGTTATTTAGGGAATGATGACAAGGAAAATTTATGTACATATTTAATACATGATTTTTCCCCTACTTTTAAAAAACAGATTTATTTACTTCTGTGTGTGCATGTCTAAGTGTGAGTGAGTATGTGTGCATGGGAGAGGCATGTGTGTACACACACAAGCCAGAAGACTACATCGCATGCTTTCCTCCAATCACTCTCTACCTGATCCCCCCTGGAATCTGGGATGTTCTTTTCTAGCCTAGCAGCCAGAAAGCCATAGCCTTCAATTTCTGCCCCTCTCAGAGCTGGGGTTACAGGCATGCACTGTAAGGCCCCACTCCGAGGTGGGTGTTGGATTCCATACTGTTTCCCCACATTACACAGCAAGTGCTCCTAACTGCTGAGCCATTTCTCTACCTCCACCCTTTTCTTCTTCTGTTTTAAGACAAAATCTTGCTACTTTAGCCCAAGCTGGCCTTACACTCACTATTCACTATGTTGGTAGCTCAGATGTCAAACACACTCCAACCTTCCTGGGTAGTTTCTGTAGTCTTGAAATTACAGGTCTAAGTAATTTCAAATCCATTTGTTGTTATTGATTTAGAGATGGGTCTGATGTAGTCTGGAGTAGCCCTGAGCTCCTTATGTAGCTGAAGATGATCTTGAACTTCTAACCCTCTTCCCTCCACCTCCCAAGTGCTGGGAGTACAGATATGGACTGCAATGCCTGACTGCACACACACACACACACACTCATGCACACACGTGAATTTGCTTGTTGAGACAGGGTTTCTTTGTGTAGCTTTGGCTGTCCTGGAACTAGCTCTGTAGACGAAGCTGGCCTTGAACTCACAGAGATCCGCCTGCCTCTGCCTCCTGATTGCTGGGATTAAAGGCGTGCGCCACTATGCCTGGACCTAGCACATATTTTAAAAAGAGCCAAAGGAGAGACATTTAGATGTTCCCAGCTCAGGGAATGACAAAGCTTTAAAGAGACAGAAATGCTAACTATACTGACTATACTGATGCGTCAGATTGTCACACTGTGTCCATAGCCATCTGCAGTTATTATGTGTCAGGTTAGAAATGGGGACTGAAGATGCAGCTAAGTGGTACAGCACATGCTTAGCACTGTCTGAGGCCCCGTGCTTGATTCATAAATAAAGCCTTCAAGTTTTATTCATTTATTAATTCTAATTGTAACACGCATTGGTGTTTTGCCTGTATGTATTGTGTGTGTGAGGGTATCAGGTCACTTGGAGCTGGATTACAGACAGTTATGAGCCACCACATAGGTGCTGGGAATTGAACCCGGGTCCTCTGGAAGAGTAGTCAGTGTTCTTTTTTTTTTTTTTTTTTTTTTTTTGGTTCTTTTTTTTCGGAGCTGGGGGCCAAACCCAGGGCCTTGCGCTTCCTAGGTAAGCGCTCTACCACTGAGCTAAATCCCCAGCCCCGAGTAGTCAGTGTTCTTAACCAATAGGTCATCTCTCCAGTCCCAGTTTTTTTAAGATTTATTTTATGTAAATTCACGGTCTTGTCTTAAGACATGCCAGAAGAGGGCGTCAGATTCTATGGTTGTGAGCCACCATACGGTTTCTGGGATTTGAACTCAGGACCTCTGGAAGAGCAGTCAGTGCTCTTAACTGCTGAGTCATCTCTCCAGCCCGGTTTTTATTATTATTATTTTTTTCTTTTTTTCAGAGCTGGGGACCGAACCCAGGGCCTTGTGCTTGCTAGGCAAGCGCTCTACCACTGAGCTAAATCCCCAGCCCCCCGGTTTTTATTATTATTATTTTTTTATGTGTATATCTGAATGTGGGTATGTGTTCACAGAGATTAGAGGCAATTATGAGCTGCCAGGTGTGAGTGCTGGGAACTGAACTCAGGTCCACTGGAAGAGATGTGCATTTAACCACTGAGCCATCTCTCCAACCCTACAGATAACAGTTCTATCAGAACAAGGCAGGCTCGCCCATTTGTCTGTCCTCCATTTGTTACATTTAACATTCATATTCATAGTATCATCTTCAAAGCCCAAGTGTTTACTGTGTGTTCTTTACAGCAAAGCTTACCAACCTGTAGTCCTTTACTTTTTTTTTTTTTTTGGTTCTTTTTTTTCGGAGCTGGGGACCGAACCCAGGGCCTTGGGTAAAACGCTTCCTAGGTAAGCGCTCTACCACTGAGCTAAATCCCCAGCCCCAGTCCTTTACTTCTAACTGCTCACAGCATTCCTGTGGCCCATGCATCCTCTGCTGGTCCCTAGAGTTCCAAGACTGCCACAGAGGAGCAAGGCTCCTTGGCCATCCGGGAGCTACAAGGCTGTGTTCACAGAACCCTTCTTTGGCACAGGAACAATCTCAGCAATTAACGTCCAGAGTTGCTTGACTCTTTACCTCTGTGGAGAAGCTTACTACCATCCGGATGGTCCAGAAAAGAAACCAGAGCGAGCACAGGCTGTGGTCCTGTGCCCCCCAGACCTGAGGCACCTGAGTGCTTGAGGCTGCTGCTTTCCCTGCCCCCTCTCCAGTTCCCCAGCACTCCTCCTCGCTCGTTTCCATCTCCCTAATTTTTGCCATTTTGATGAATGTAAAATGCTCTCTCATAATGTCACTTTGATTTGCATCTCTCTGAAATCTACAGAGGCGGAGTATTTCCAGAATCTGGGTTCTTAACTGTTAATTTGCTTCTTGAAATCAAACTAGTATATATTTTCTAAACGAGGTGGAAAAAGGGTTTTTTTTTTTCTTTCTTTCTTTCTTTTTATCTTTTTTTTTTTTTTTTTTTTTTTTTTTTGGTGTTTTGAGACAGGGCTTCTCTGTGTATCCCTGGCTACCCTGGAACTCACTCTAGACCAGGCTGGCTTCAAACTCAGAGATCCACCTGCCTCTGCCTCTGGAGTGCTGGGATTAAAGGCATGAGTCACCACCACACTGGATTTAAAAAGAAAAAGAGGGGGAGAGGGGGAAAGAGTTTGATAGAGACTCTGATGGAGGCTAGGAGACAGCTCCAGTGGGAAACATCAGATTCTGATTCTGGAACCCGAATTTGAAAAAAAAAAAAAAAAAAAGAAAGGAAGGAAAGAAGGAAGGTAGGTTGGTTTGTGGTTTGGTTTTAGTTTTTCAAGACAGGATTTCTCTGTGTAGTCCTGGCTGTTCTGGAACTCAGTCTGTAAACCAGGATGGCTTCAGACTCAGAAACTCGCCTGCCTCTGCCTCCTGAGTGCTGGGATTAAAGGCTGCCACTGCCCATCCACATAAAAAAGCTGTCTGTATCTCTGTACCCCCACACTCCTACAGTGAAATGGGAGGCAGAGACAGGAGCTCCTGGAGGCTCAACAGCTAGGATGCTCTGCCTCACCAAGGTGGAGTGAGAACTCCTTTTTTTTTTTTTTTTGGTTCTTTTTTTTTCCGGAGCTGGGGACCGAACCCAGGGCCTTGCGCTTCCTAGGCAAGCGCTCTACCACTGAGCTAAATCCCCAACCCTGAGAGAGAACTGCTTTTGAAATTGCCCTTTGACCTACACACCCATGCACATGAAGGGATGAAGAGAGGGACAGCGGGAGGTGGTGGTGGCACACACCTTCAATCCCACAACTCAGAGGCATAGATACAATAAAAGTCTGAAGATGACTAAGCCGGCAGTTTGATGTCTGTGATCCCAGCTCTTGGGAGCCTGAGGCGGGCTCCTGATGTGTGTCTTTTGCCACATATAATGAAATAATTAGAAATACAAATGTCCCTCCGCCCAAAATACCTCAGTTGATAGCAAGAGCGAATTATCAGGGGGCTGGGGATTTAGCTCAGTGGTAGAGCGCTTACCTAGGAAGCGCAAGGCCCTGGGTTCGGTCCCCAGCTCCGAAAAAATGAACCAAAAAAAAAAAAAAAAAAAAAAAGAGCGAATTATCAGATTCACAGCGTCATAGCATCAGTACTTCTGGGTGAAGGCTTGACAGCCACCGTGGGTCACTGCGTTACCCGAAGAGCCCTGATGAAGAACTGGGGCTGTAGCTCAGTGGCAGAGGACTTTGCCTCCTGTGTAGAACACCCAGGTTCAAGCCCCAGTACCAGCAAAAAGCAGACAAAACCAGTGCTAACTGTAAAAGCTGTCTGAGATTCTGTAACGGTCACCTCGGGTCGTGAAAACACATGGATTAGGACCAGTAAGATGGTTCCTCAGGTAAGGAGGCCTGCAGCCAAGTCTGACAGCCAGAGTTCAATCCCTGGGACTCACATGGTGGGAGAGAACCGACTCCACAAATTCTTCTCCGATCGCCACATATGTGTAGTGACACACACACACACACACACACACACACACACACACACACACACTCCACACTAAATAAGTGGAAAAATGAAAGAAGTTACCTGGGACTTCTCTTGGGAGCAAAATAATATAGTGGCTTGTTTGACTTGCTCATAACGTTGTTCATATTGTTGTTCATATTGGAATCAAATGCTAACTTTCAACTCGATGCAAGTGAAGGTAAGAATGTGTCTTCTCGGGGCTGGAGAGATGGCTCAGCAGTTAAGAGCACTGACTGCTCTTCCAGAGGTCCCGAGTTCAATTCCCAGCAACCACATGGTGGCTCACAATCATCTGTAATGGGATCTGATGCCCTCCTCTAAGTGTGTGAAGACAGCTACAGTGTACTCATATTCATAAAATAAATAAATTAGAAATTAAAAAAAAGAACGTGTCTTCGCCCATTCAAGATCAAGAACTCTTGACCTTACACAGATGTGTGCCTTTGAGGGTGGACTCCAGGTTAGATGGCTCTGCGTTAACGTCTCAGAACCTGTCTAGCTCAGAGAAACTTCTGGATGAATGGAGGCAAAGCAAAACCTGGCTCAGGGTGGGCATGTATCTCAGTTGGTAGAGTGCTTGCCTAGCATTACCATGAGTTTAATCCCCAGTATCGACAATAGGGTGGGAAAATATTACATTTCCATATCACGAGTCCAAACGCCCATTTCCTGGCTCCCAGGCTGGTGGTGTGGGTATCCGTCAGAGAAGGCTGCTCGGATATGGATGTAAGCCAACAGAAAGTCTTTATGATCCAGCCGGTGACAACATAGGGCACGCTTTTAAGCACAAGAACCATACTTCAGTTAACAAGAACAGTTAGCCAGAAGCGAAAAGGCAAGGTTGGTGCATTTTGAGACTTTCCCAGGACTATGTGGGCTTTGATGGTTTAGGCCTTTGTTTAGTGGTACTGTCTATGTGCTGTGTTTTACTGCCTGAATGGTACTCCCATCATGGGGTCAGTCCTGCTAAGGTCTGGAGCCCTGTTACATTGAGATGCAATGAGATACTTTGTATATTTTGTAACTGATTAACCAGGTACACATTTGGCAAGCCTAGTGGCAACAGTGATTTTTTCACAGAGATGAGTGAACTTGAGAATGCCCCGGGAGTGAGGCAATTGGAGTTAATATTTTCTTATTACTCTTTGACCTCCAAGTGTTGAAGGAGACCCATGAGCGTGTGGGTGGTTGTGCTTTTGGAAAACCAGCTTTGTGGGTAGTTGAGCCCTTAGCTTAGATGCAATTTCTCATTTGCAAGAGAGGAAGCTGTTCATAAATAAAACCGTGGTGAAAGCCACCCGGGAGCTGTGACTTAGCCAGTTCTTAACTGTTATTGAGGAGAAGCAATTTTGAAAATGTGATGTTTCCCAAATGGAAAAATGAAATTCGAGCTCATTTGTGTAAGATTCCAATGAAACTGCCTTCTCAAAGAATATTCCAGAAGTCAGTCAGTCTCTCTCTCTCTGTCTCTCTGTCTCTGTCTCTGTCTCTGTCTCTGTCTCTCTCTCTCTCTCTCTCTCTCTCTGTGTGTGTGTGTGTGTGTAGATGTGTGTTTAAAAATGTGTGCCTTTGGGGCTGGAGAGATGGCTCAGCAGTTAAGAGCACTGACTGTTCTTCCAGAGGTCCTGAGTTCAATTCCCAGCAACCACATGGTGGCTCACAACCATCTGTAATGGGATCTGATGCCCTCTTCTGGTGTGTCTGAAGACAGCTACAGTGTACTCAAATATGTGAAATAAATAAATCTTAAAAAAAAAAAAAAGATGTGTGCCTTTAATGTCAGCAGATAAAGGCAGGTGGATCTCTGAGTTCAAGGCCAGCCTAGTCTAGAAAGTGAGTTCCAGGACAGTCAGAGCTACACAGGGAAACCCTGTCTTGAAAGACAATGCAACAAAACAGAACAACAACAACAAAAAACTAATAAAAAAAGACAAAGACAGGTTAAGGCATGTGGCTATTTCTGTAGGGGTGGGTGGAGAGATGTAGGAGGGATGAGGTTTGTGTTGTCAGAAAGGGAAGGCCGTGGCGTTCTTATGTGAGGCTGTTTGAAGTGAGTGCTTCAAGGGTCCCCGTGAAGGGCTACCCAGCTGCATGTCCCAATCTGGGTTGCTTCTGTTTGGTGTGACAAGAACCTCCCATCAGTGTGTAAACAGGGCCTACATGACACGTTTTCAAGAATTACACTGAGGGCAAGGTTCCGTCCATGTCTCCTCAGGTGCCTCAGAATAAACCTGGGTTTAAAGAGTAAGCTGTCAGTGCAGAGTTGAGCTCAGGATATGGTCTAAAAGAAGGGTGCTAAACACTAACAAAGAAGATTCTAGAAGATGGGTACCCAGCTTGGTGTGTTTTGAAAAATTTTTGTAACAAAATGGGGGAAGGGGGCTGGTTAAATGGCTCAGCACATAAAAAAGCACTTGCCACCAAGCCTGATGACTCTTAAATCGCTGGGACACACATGGCACGAAGAGAGAACTGACTCCTGAAAGAGCACTGTGGTGTGCGCACGTGTGCGCGCGCGCGCGCACACACACACACACACACACACACACACACACACTCATGAATGCACATGGACACTAAGTAGATGCAGTTATGTTTTATATATCGTTTTGTTTTGAAGACAGGGTTTCTGTGTAGTCCTGCGTCAGTTCCTGCCTCTAGGTTCCTGCCCCCAGGTTTCTACTCTGTGCTCCTTCAGTGATGGACTCTAATGCAAGATGCAATTTTGCTTTTGGTCATGGTATTTGTTACAGCAACAAACAACAGCACCCCCTTTTGTGAGGTCTCAAGGGCATAAAGCAATTAATGTCACCCCAGGGGGCACAAAGCAGGGAGAGGTGTTAACACACATCTGTGCATTCTGGCACCTGGCTGGCACCTGGGTGACTCTTGGCAACCAAGGGAAGGGGACAGGCTGGCCCTTTACTTCTGAGCTGGGAGTGCCACTAGATAAACTCCTCCAGGGGAGGAGGGAGCCAGTGGGCTGAGGATGTGGGGGTCTGTGGCAGTTGTCTGGTAAGTGGCCTTACCCAGGCCTTCCAAGAAGGTCTTATTTGGTCTTCATGGGAACTGAGACACCAGGGGAATCCTGAGCTTCCCTTGTACCCTTTGGAGCAGAAACCAAATATTTCCTTTTAGAATCCAGAAGCTTTGTGTCTAGAAAGGAGGAGGTGGTAGGTGAAGCCTGCTCAGATCTGTGGCTGCTTGGTTGACAGATATGAAAAGAAGGCACCAGATGATCCAGTCTTCTCAGGGGAGGTCCTGGCAGAGTCACTCCCACCTTGCCCAGGCTCCTTGGTTATCCCTTTTCTTTCTTTCTTTCTTTTTTTTTTTTTTTTCCTTCTGGAGCAAAGCGTTTATTACATCTTGAAGAGGAGAGCTCTTTCTTTCTTTCTTTCTTTCTTTCTTTCTTTCTTTCTTTCTTTCTTTCTTTCTTTCTTTTTTTTTTCCGGAGCTGGGGACAGAACCCAGGGCCTTGCACTTGCTAGGCAAGTGCTCTACCGCTGAGCTAAATCCCCAACCCCAGTTATCCCTTTTCATGGTTTGTCTAGCATGCTCACGACCAGGTCTCAGCCTACACTGGAAAACAGAACAAACCCACTCTGGGAGGAGTGGGGTCTCTGAGGCTTGAAGGTCAGTAGCTGGCGGTTGGCTCTGGCTTCCTTACTGCAGGCCTTCTGTGTGCTGTGTGACATTTGTAGATCTGTGGACAATGAGGGCGATGGAGAAGCTGGGTGGGGGCGGGGGGCAAGCAGGAGGAGGTCTGGGTCCCATGCCAAGAACCACCCACTTCTCATAACTGCTCAGTGTGGGGCTCAGCTTTGGGACACGAAGGGTCAGGTCTATACCCAGGCTGCGAAGGGAAAGTTCTGGAGCTGTAAAAGCCAAGCTGGAATCTCACTCCTAGTGGGGAGGGAGGAGGAGGAGGTGGAGGAGGAGGAGGAGGAGGAGGTGGAGGAGGAGGAGGAGGAGGAGGTGGAGGAGGAGGAGGAGGAGGAAGAGATCCGAGGAAGTGAGGGAAGAGACCATAAGCAGGTCGGCAAGCTGCCCGGGCTCTAGCAAAGCGGGTGTAATGCACTTTTCTGTGTAACAGCACGGATGGGGACGAGGATGACACCACGCAGCCACAGCAGCGTGCTTCTCCTTTCCCAGGTCTCTTCTCAGCCTCTAGCAGCAGATTCACCTGCCCTAGGGGAATCTTTAACTTCAAATGCTTCGCAAACTTACCAGTGGCGATAGTGCTGCCCCCTGCTGGAAGCCGGGGCGGGGGGGGTGCGACCTCCAGTTAGGTTCGCTCCAGGGACGATGTCACCAGATCGTCTCAGGGTCCCACTTGAAGTTTGAGATAGGGTCTCCTTATGTAGCTCAGGCTGGCCTCAAGCTCCAGATACCCTTGCCTCTGTTTCCAGAGTGCTGATATTGCAGGTCTGTGCCGCCATGCCTGGCTTTATTCTGCATTTTGTATGCAGTGGGTAGGTGAAGTGTAGGCAGTTGAATCTGGCAGAGCTGCAGGCCCAGCTCAGATTACAGGCTAGGGAAAGTGTCTAGGCCAGCGGGTCTCAACCTGTGGTTGGGGACTGAATGGCTCTTTCACAGGAGTTGCCTAAGATCATTGGAAAACGGGTATTTACAATTCATAGCATTACCAACATTACAGTTACGAAGTATCAACAAAAATAATTTTATGGTTGGAGGGTCACCACAACATGAGGAACTGTATTAAAGGACTGACATGTTAGGAAGTACCCACTGGTCTAGGTACTTTTTTGCCAACTTATTCTGGAGGACTGAGGACCTTGGCAATTGATCTGCCTTAGTCTTGGCTCTCAACTCATTTGATATCCAAGAACTGAAGGACCCAGTGAAAGTAACCTTAGATGGAAACCTAGTGTCCTTTCTTTAAAGATTTATTTATTTATCTTATGTATGTGAATACACTGTAACTGTCTTCAGACACCAGAAGAGGGCATCAGATCCCATTACAGATGGTTGTGAGCCACCATGTGGTTGCTGGGATTTGAACTCAGGACCTCTGGAAGAGCAGTCAGTGCTCCTAACCATTGAGCCAACTCTCCAGCCCAGTGTCCTTTCTTATCTTTTGTTCCCCTTAAGTATTCATTTGTTTTTCATGTTTCTGAGTGTTTTGCCTGCATGCCTGTAAGAGCACCAATTGAATGCAGTACCCACAGGCCAACAGATTTCCTGGAATTGCCGCCACGTGGGTGGCTGGGAACTGAACGCTGGTCCTCTGCAAGGGCAGCACATTCTCTTAACCACTGGGCGGGCTCTTCAGTCTCTTGTTTTTGATACAGAGTTTCTCCATGTAGTCCTGAGTGGTCTAAGGATCGGATTCTTCCTGCCTTAGCCTCTGAAGTGCTGGGATTAGAGGTATATGCAGCCATACTTCAAGACTGGAGAGATGGCTCAGTGGTTAAGAGCACTGACTGCTCTTCCAGAGGTCCTGAGTTCAATTCCCAGCAACCACATGGTGGCTCACAACCATCTGTAATGGGATCTGATGCCCTCTTCTGGTGTGTGTGAATATAGTGACAGTGTATCCACATAAATTTAGAAAATCTAAAAGAAAATAACTTCAAACATTGGCATACACAGATGTGTATATTTCCACACATATTTAAATAGGGATTTATGTACATTTTCCGTCGTGGACCATAGAGCTACACACTGCACTACATCTGAAGCCCTCTTCTTTAAAAAAGAACCTAAGTCTTTGTCCGGGAACGTAAAGTAGGAATGTGCCGGCCCCGAGTCCCGAGGTCCTACGATTTATTGTCCAACACTGAAAGAACTAAATTGAAATGTGAACACATTTTAGAGACATTTTATTAAATGTTGTCTTGAGTTCAAAAGAGAAATCCCCAGAGCAGACCCATATACGGTCGGTGCAGAATGCTGAAACGAGTTCCCTTAATGGATGCAAAATTAAAACCACAGCCACAGGTCAGCAAGCAGCCACACTCTAGCTGGGCAAGACTTGCTTTTTTTCTTAAAAGGATATTTTCTCACGTTGCCACCACCTCCCAAGAGCTGAAATTATGGGCATTCATGAGTGCGCCTGCGCATTCATGAGCGTGCCTGGTGTTCCGGAGCGCTAGGCATCAGGGCCACACTTCATGCTGTTTACCCAATTCACATTTTTCTGCATAAGAACAATTCTCATGGCGCTGAGTTCTGAAGCTCCCAGTACTGGCTCACAGATACAGGCACAGACTCCATTCTGAGTGCATTAGAGAACATCCTGGGTTCGTTTGATTCTTTTTGTTTTTGTTTTCCCTGAAGAAATTTAGTACATTTGTGGGTCCAACTTTACATTCTAAAGCAATTCCCTTGCTCCCTCCCCACCCCCGCCCCTGCCATGCTCCGGCCCACCCCAATGACTTCCACTTTCCTCCCCAAAGGAGCGGCTACCTGCACCTCCAAATGCAATGACTATGTCCATTTTGTTTTTATTTTTTTAAGATTTATTTATTTTATGTATGTGAGTACACTGTAGCTGTCTTGTAGAGGGCATCCGATCCGATTACAGATGATTGTGAGCCACCATGTGACTGCTGGGATTTGAACTCAGGACCTCTGGAAGAGCAGTCAGTGCTCTTAACCACTGAGCATCTCCAGCCCCCACCTATGTCTATTTTTGACCTGTCTATAAATACAGTCACAGAAAGGATGCTCCGTCATGTCTCACTTCCTTCACTCAGCAAAACGTCCATCAAGTGGTACGTTGCTTTTTACGTGTTCTACCATCTGCTACGGGGAACAGATCCAGTGTGGCGGTCCATTGCTGTGCTGATGCGTGTTTGGGTGGTTTCCAGTCTGAGGAAACAGCCCTGCTCTGTGGACAGCCTCATGCATACCTTTTTAGGCGCTGTGCCTGCTGGAATGAGGTTGCAGAGGCATCGGCCTTAGGTGGTGCTGGCTTCTGAAAGTAGTGGGGTCACTCAGCTCCCAGCTTCTGGGAGCTGGGAGTTTCTCAGTGGCCTGCCTCCTGCTGGGTTTCCCAGGTGTTGGCAGTCACCGGAGCTTCTGAACCCAGAGCTATTTCCCAACTGTCACTTAAAGAGGTTGCCTTTCTTTCTTTCTCTCTCTCTTTCTTTCTTTCTTTCTTTCTTTCTTTCTTTCTTTCTTTCTTTCTTTTTTTCTATTCTTTTTTTCGGAGCTGGGGATCGAACCCAGGGCCTTGCGCTTGCTAGGCAAGTGCTCTACCACTGAGCCAAATCCCCAACCCCTCTTTCTTTCTTTTTTTTTTTTAAAGAATTATTTATGGGGCTGGAGAGATGGCTCAGCGGTTAAGAGCACTGACTGTTCTTCCAGAGGTCTCGAGTTCAATTCCCAGCAACCACAGGGTGGCTCACAACCATCTGTAATAGGATCTGATGCCCTCTTCTAGTGTGTCTGCAGACAGTGACAGTGTATTCATAGAAATAATAAATAAATAAATCTTTAAAAAAGTTTCCTCTAAAAAAAATTATTTATTTAGTTTATGTACAGGACTACACTGTCACTGTCTTCAGACACCAGAAGAGGGCATCAGATCCTATTACAGATGGTTGTGAGTCACCATGTGGTTGCTGGGATTTGAACTCAGGACCTCTAGAAGAGCAGTCAGTGCTCTTAACTACTGAGCCATCTCTCCAGCCCCAGAGATTGCCTTTCTACAGAGTTTAGACTCTTCGTGTAGTCCTTCAAAACCAGACTTTAAAAAAAATTGTATTTAACCCGGTGGTGATCTCTGAGTTAGAGGCCAGCCTGGACTACAGAGTTAGTTCCAGGATAGCCATGTCTACACAGAATAAGCCTGTCTTAAACCCTCCCCTCTCAAAGATTTACTTTTAAAGATATATTTATTTATTATATATAAGTACACTGTAGCTGTCTTCAGACACACCAGAAGAGGGCATCAGATCCCATTACAGATGGTTGTGAGCCACCGTGTGGTTGCTGGGAATTGAACTCAGGACCTCGGGAAGAGCAGTCAGTGCTCTTAACCACTGAGCCATCTCTCTAGCCCCAAAGATTTACTTTTTCAAGCCACATTTTTTTTTTTTTTTTTGGTTCTTTTTTTCGGAGCTGGGGACCGAACCCAGGGCCTTGCGCTTCCTAGGCAAGCGCTCTACCACTGAGCTAAATCCCCAACCCCTAAGATTTACTTTTTTTTTTTTTTTTTTTTTGGTTCATTTTTTCGGAGCTGGGGACCGAACCCAGGGCCTTGCGCTTCCTAGGTAAGCGCTCTACCACTGAGCTAAATCCCCAGCCCAAGATTTACTTTTAAAGACAGGTCTCACTGTGTAGCTCTGGCTGGCCTGAAGCTCACGCTGGAGACCAGGGTGTTAGCTTTGTTTGCTAGAGTGCTTATCCAGAATGTACAGAGTCCTGAGAGCTGTCCCCAGCACTGCAGAACTCACAGAGATCTGCCTGCTTCCGCCTCCCAAGTGCTGGGAATACAGGTATGCACCACCGTGCGTGTGCGTGTATCCATGTAGAGTATGTACATGTAAACACAGGACTCCACAGAGGCCAAAAGAAAGTTTCAGGTTCTCTGGAGCTGGAGTTGTAGATGTTTGTAAGGCTCCCAAGGTGGGTGCTAGGAACTGAGGTCCTCTGCAAGAGCACTGGACCCCTAAAACCTGGGACCTTTTGAATGCTAAGCAATTCTCTACCCTTAAGTACACCCCTAACCTTGTAGGTTGTTCTGTTGCTGTTTGTTTATTGTAAGGTGGAGTCTTGCTATGAAACCCTAATTGGTCTGGTACTTACTATGTAAGCCAGGCCTAGCTTACCATTGTATGCATGTATGTACGTGTGTAGGTATGTGTACATGGATGTGTGTCAGTACATATGCATGGATGTGTGTAGGTATGTATACATGGATGTGTGTAGATATGTATGCATGTATGCATGTAGACATGTATACATGTATGTGTAGGTATGTATACATGTATGTGGTAGGTATGTATGCATGTATATTTGTATGTATGCACGAATATGTGTATGTATGTATACATGTATGTGTGTAGGCATGTATACATGTATGTGTGTAAGTTTGCATGTATGCATGCACTTGATCTTAGTCAAAAGGTTGAGAATTGATTTTGTCTGTGAGACAAAGTCTTAGTCTATAGTCCACTGTGGTCGGGAAGTCATAGGAATTCTCTTGCCTCAGCCTCTTCAGTGCTAGGATTATAAGTGTGAGTCACCACATCTAGAGCTGTAGCTGATTTATTAAATCTAAGAGTACTTTTTAGATTTATTTGTTTTATGTGTTTTGCCAGCATGCATATAGAAGCATATCACATGTGTGCTGTGCCCACGGGGGACAGAAGTGGGAGTCAGGTCCCTGGAACTGGAGCTACAGATGGTTGTGAGCCAACACACATGGGTTCTAGGAATCGAACCTAGGTTTTCTGCAAGCGCTACAAGTGCTTGCAACTGTTGAGCTGCCTAAAAGTCCTGTGAATGTGGTGGAACCTGCCATTGATTCCAGCACTCGGGAGGCAGAGGCAGATGGATCTCTGAGTTTGAGGCCAGCCTGGTCTACAGAGTGAGTTTCAGAACAGCTGGGGCTACACAGAGAAACCCTGAAACATGAGGGATTATCTGCTTTCCCCATTTAGGGTTCTCCAGAACTTCTGGTCTACTTTATGGCCAGACCCCAGTCCCTCTGGCTCTAGAGTAACCTACCCAACCATCTGCCCGCTGTTTGTCCCTCTGTCCCTCTGCACTGACCTTTTCATTTAATTCTTTAAATGCGTCAAACTCATTCCACACGCCTGCCTGCAGTCTCACACCTGCCGTTCCCTCTGGCTGGAATGCACCTCCCTGGATCGGAGCTCAGAATTCTTTGCTATTTCACCTCTGCTCAAATACCACAGCTCTGCGACGTTTCAATCTGACACGGGAACTCTGCAACGGGCAAAGAGAGTTATTTATTTATTTTTAACATTTATTTATTTTGGTGTGCATACTCACATACCCACGGGTTACTACACACATGAGGGCCAGAGGGCAATTTTGCAGAGTCAGTTTTTCTCCTTCCACCATGTGGGTTCCAGGGATCCAACTCTGGTTGCCAGACTTGGTGGCAAGCACGTTTCCCCAGTAAGCCACTTTACAGCCCCTCAGATTTTGACGGTTACAGGCTATGTCCAGCGGAAATGGCTTGCTTGGTGTAGACATTTTCTCTCTGACTCAACCTTCCTTACCTTAGTTTGTGATACTTATTGTTTTTATTTACTGTGTTATGTGTGTACACGTTTGTGTGTATGCTCTTTGTCAAGGAGGGCACACATGTACAAGAATGTGCAGTGGGGGGCATGCATGCTCTTGTGTGTGTGTGTACAGGCTAGAGGTAGACAAAAGTGCCATCCTTCATTGATCTCCACCTTATCATTTTTTTTTTTTTAAGATTTATTTATTTTATTTATACAAGTACACTGTCGCTGTCTTCATGCACACGAGAAGAGGGCATTGGATCCCATTTACAGATGGTTGTGAGCCACCATGTGGTTGCTGGGAATTGAACTCAGGACCTCTAGAAGAGCAAGCAGTCAGTGCTCTTAACCACTGAGCCATCTCTCCAGCCCCCCACCTTATCATTTTTTAAAGACTTATTTATTATGTATACAGCATCCTGCTTGCATGGTTGTGTGTAGGCCAGAAGAGGGCGCCAGATCTCATTACAGATGACTGTTAGCCGCCATGAGGTTGCTGGGAATTGTACTCAGGACCTCTGAAAGAGCAGCTCGTGCTCTTAACTTCTGAGCTATCTCTCCATCCCTCTCCACCTTAATTTTTGTATTTTTTGATTAATCTCCTTAATGCCTTCGCGTTATTATTATTATCATAATTATTATTATTGCTGGCGTTTTGAGATAGGGTCTCACTATGTAGCCCTGGTTGTCCTGAAACTCACTATGTAGACCAGGCTGCTCTTGAACTCAGAGGTCCGACTGCTTCTGACTCCCAGTTATGAGATTAAAGATGTGTGACTACCACACCATGGTGGCTCTAGCTTACTTTTCTTTTTTTTTTTTTTTTTTTTTTTTTTTGGTCAGTCAAAAAGAACCTTTATTCTTTGTGTAGCCTCCTCATGCTTTCTTGACGGCTGCCTTTGGAGCAGGTGCCTTCTGGGCCGGGGTCTTCTGACCCTTCTGACCTTTAGCAGGGGCGTTGCCTTCTGACCTTTAGCAGGGGTCGCTGCCTTCTGGCCTGCAGCCTTCTGTGCAGGAGCTTTCTGGCCTGCGGCCTTCTGGCCTGGTCCTGTTGCCTTCTTGGCTGGGACCTTGGCTTTAGCAGCTGCTGCAGCCGCAATGGCAGCCTTAGCAACAGCGGCTTTTTTAGGAGAAGCTTTCAGGAGAGCAGCTCTCTGGAGTTTCTTCACTTCAGTCTTGATTATTCTGTTCCTCATTTTCTTTGCCTTCATGACTTTGAACCGATCAAAATCTGTCATCTTGGTTTTCCTTTCTCTGGCATCAATTTTCTTGGCCCATCGTGTAGCGGCCCACTTTGTATTGATGTCTGCCTTTTCTCAAGCTTCCCGTACATACTTCTGGCGCGCACTTCGTGGGAACTTGAGGATGAAGTCAGTGAGCTGCATGCATTTGAAAGGCATGGCCTGCCTCCTCATCCGAGTGCAGGGGCCATCCACTAAAGTCCTGTTTTGATCAATAACATCTACAATTGCGACCAGCTTTCCAGCATGGGGCCCAAAGGAGATGTAGGCCACTCGGCCAACCACCACGAAACGCCTGAACACCATGTTGGCGGCGCTCACAGAGAAGGGAGAGGGCCCGCCCTGCCGTGCGCATGTGTCCTATCTTACTTTTTTTTTTTTTTTTTTTTTTGGAGCTGGGGACCGAACCCAGGGCCTTGCGCTTGTTAGGCAAGCACTCTACCACTGAGCTAAATCCCCAACCCTCTATCTTACTTTTTTTAAGACAGGATCTCTCACTGAACCTGGAGCTCACCAATCCAGATAGACTAGCTGGCCAGGGAGCCCCTAGGAACCACGTGACTGTGTTTCCCGGGTGCCGAGATTACAGGTGCACATCACCTAGGCTGGCTTGCTCCCATGTCAGGTACTTAATGAGGGAGCCGTCTGTCTAGCACTGTGTGGTACTTTAAACTGGAGATTCCTAGGGCGTGTGAAGTGTGAAGGATTCTCATCAAGGTGTGTGGTGTGTGTGTGTGTGTATGTGTGTGTGTGTGTGTGTGTGTGTGAGAGAGAGAGAGAGAGAGAGAGAGAGAGAGAGAGAGAGAGGTGTTCATTCAGGACTTCTGCCTCCCTCTGTGCACTAAGCTGTTTGCACACTCATCCCAACATCCTGGAATCTAGAAAAAAATGTACCTCCTCCCACTCCTCCCTACGTCGTCCCCCCTCCTCCTCCTTCTCCCGCTTCTTCGCTTCTTCCCTACCTACCCTGTCCTCCTTGCCCCAACCCTACCTCCCCCTCCCCCTCTCCTTCCCCTCTTCCTCCTCCTCCTTCCCTATCTCCCCCTCCTACTCGCCCCACCCCTGCCTCTCCCTCCTCCTCCTTCCCCCTCCCCCTTCCTCTTCCCCTCCCCCTCCCCCTCCTCCTCTTCTTTTCTTCTCTCTCCTTTAAACTGGCTGTAATCTGCAGAGCTCCCTCATTAACAATGACTTAATCCTTAAAGGTGGACTCATTGTAAAATCTGGGTCACAATGTTGCCTTTTGGGAAACTATCTTTTTCCATTGATGCTCTGGGAAATAGCCTCCCTCAGCATCCCCAGCTCCAGTCTCTGGGCCTCATCCCGGTTTCTTCTTTAGTTCACGCTTGCTATGGAAGATCCCAATATTCATCTCTTTCTTCGCCTTTGCTGCTTGGTCGCTGTCCTGGCTACTGCCCACGGTAGAATGCAAACGATGTATCCCTGGGGCTAGGGTGTCATTCAGCGGCAGAATGCTTGCTTAGCATTCTGGTGCCCCGGGTTTGACCCCATGGCGGAGCAAAAATAAAATAAAATAAAATAAAATCCATATACACATAAATATAATCGACTGGATGAGTTGTAATTGCGATGTTGCACACCTGTAATCTGAGCATTTGGTAGGCAAAGGCAGGATGGATTCCAAGTCACAGGCCGGCCTGGGCTGTATAGCGAGGTTAAGATTGGGACCTTGGCTTAAAACACAACAAAACAATAATAATAGCAAAAAAATTTTTTCTGAAAGAAAACAAACCCAGAAGTGAGATGTAATTGTCTGGCTGAACTGAGGCGGATGAGGCAGCCCTCCGGGGCTAGGCACCCACTCCACGCCCTTCACTCTTCCGTGCAGGACCGTCTGTCTGGCGTGCATTCAGCCTGCGGTGTTCCCATGGATCCTCCCCTTCAGGTCAAACAAGGACAGGCCTCACCCAGCACGTGGAGCTCTGACAGGTAAATCAATCACGCTTTTCTGGTTCGCTACAGGCTCTGGGCGGTCCCCATCTCCTCAGACTGATAACTACTTGCTGTGGTTACATGGAAGCCAGAAAGCATTCATAGCCGGCACACCAGCCTGGATGGATGGCCGTCCCTCCTTTCAACTTTGAGGCCAAGTGCTGGGCTTCCCAGGGACGGCTGGTGCCAGAGGCTGGACCAGGTTTCCTTTCAGGTCGGCACTTGTTTTGAAATATCTGGTGCAGGCTCATGCACCAGGCTTGGCAGGGAGTCTTGGAGGCCACTAATTTGTTTGTTCTTTTCACCTTTGTTGTTTATTTGATTTTTACTTTTTCAAGACAAGGTTTCTTTGTAGCCCTGGCTGTCCCAGAACTCACTCTGTAGACCAGGCTGACTCAGAGATCTGCCTGCCTCTGTCTTCTGAGTACTGGGATGAAAGATGTGTGCCACCGCCTGGCTTGTTTTGTTTTGTGGCACAGGGGTCTCAGTATACAGCTCTGGCTGGTCTGGAACTCATTGCATAGACCAGGCTGGCTTTGAACTCGCAGAGATCTGCCTGTCTCTGTCTCCCAAGTGCTGGGATTAAAGGTGTGCACCACTGCACCGGGATCACTAACTTGGTTTTACACGAGAGTCCAGAGGAGTGAGAGACTTGTCTTCGATCTCCTGGCAAAGACTAATAGAACCCAGACTTCATAGAGCCTGGGGTCTCTGCTGTCAGTCACTGGCCACACAAAAGATAACTACAAGAGTAACATGTGGGGGCTGGGGATTTAGCTCAGTGGTAGAGCGCTTACCTAGGAAGCGCAAGGCCCTGGGTTCGGTCCCCAGCTCCGAAAAAAAGAACCAAAAAAAAAAAAAAAAAAAAAAAAAAGAGTAACGTGTGTGCCCAGCATTTATTCTGGGCCAAGCCCTATGTTGTCATCCTCTACCCAACTCCCTGCCTTAAAAAAAAAAGATTTATTTATTTGTTTATTTATTTATTTAATGTATGTGAGTACACTGTAGCTGTCTTCAGACACACCAGAAGAGGGCATCAGATCCCATTACAGATGGTTGTGAGCCACCCTGTGGGTGCTGGGAATTGAACTCAGGACCACTGGAAGGGCAGCCTGTGCTATTCCACTGAGCTACCTCTCTGGACACAAAGTGGTCTAGGGTTTTTATTTGTGTTGTTGTTGTTTGTTTTTCGAGACAGGGTTTCACTATGAGGTCCTGGCTGGCCTGGAACTCACAGAGATTCACCTGCTCTGCCTCCTGAGTGATTTTCTTGACTCACGGTTGATGTAGGAGGGCACAGTCTAGTGTGGGCAGTGCCACCCCTGGGCTGTGGCCCTGGGTTCTATAAGAAAGCAGGCTGAGCAAGCTATGGGGAACAAGCCAGTAAGCGTCACCCCTACGTGGCCCCTGCTCCGGCTCCTGCATGCAGGCCCCTGCTCTGACTTCTCTTTACGGTGGACTACAACTGGAAGCTGGAATAAACCCTTCTTTTGGTCAGGTCATTTATCACGGCAATGGAAACCTAAGGCATATGGGTTCTGGGAATCTAACTCAGGTTGACAGGTTAATATGTTTGGGTGGCAAGGGCCATTATTTGCTGAGCCATCTCACTGGCTCCCACGTTTTACAAATTAATTTATTGTGTGTGTATGTGGATGATATACGCACCTCTCTGGGTATATGTGCCTCTTCATACATGTCGGGGCCAGAGGAGGGTGTCAATTGCCCTGCTCCCTCCTTTTCCACCCTATCGCTTGAGACAGGCTCGCTCACTGAATCTTGGCAGGCCCCCTGTCTCTATACCCATCAGCACAGGGGAGAAAGTGTATATATAGCCACTCGTGGCTCTTTCCATGGGTGCTGGGACTTGAACTCAGATCCTCAGGCTTGCTCAGCGGGAGCTCATCCCCACTGAGCCATATCCCTGGCCCCTGGGTTTTCCATTACTCACTCGTCTTTGAGAGAGAAGATGTGGCCGGGGCATAAGAGCAGGGGTGAGGAGGGCTGGAGAGATGGCTCAGCGGACTGCTCTCTCAGAGGTCTTGAATTCATTCCCAGCAACCACGTGATGGCTTACAACCACTTGTAATGTGATCTTGGCGCCCTCTTCTGGCGTACAGGCATATATTCAGGCAGAACACTGTATACATAATAAACAAACAAATAACTAGCTATCAGGGGTGGGACCCTCAGGTTTGCCAGAGGAACTCTCAGACTGCAGGAAGGGAAGTAAATCACATCGTTCTCCGTCTCCTCATAAAACACTGGTTAGATGCAATGGCGACCCGTTTCGTAGCTGGTCCACCGCTGCAGGGTTGAAAGGAAGCCTGCTTACCCTTCCTCCTTCCCTTCCTCTCTCTCTTTTGTGTCCTCTCTGTCTCCTCAGAAGTATCTTTTCGTCTTACAGAGAAGGTCGAGTGCTTCTCAGACTACATGACCCTGCAGATCTCGAGGAGCCACGTGCTGGGTTTGAGGCAGTGGCTGGCTGGGGTCCTTCGCCTGCGGGGTAAGCCATCTTCTCAGATCCGGGTTTTCGGATGTTCTGCCCTTGACTGGTCGGAGATCCCCAATGCTTCCCTCACACCAGGGCACAAGTGCGGCGTTCCCTGAAGGCTTCATGCTGGTTCCTTCCCAGGGACCCTCTGACCTCCCTCCTGCTTGTGCTCTCATCCCTTTTCCTCTTCTGGTCCCTACTTAAAATAGCCTTCTACCCTTGTTCACACGCTTGTCACCAGCGCCACCTGCAGGTAGTTGGGAGCAGGTACAGCCCATGGCTCTGGCGATAGCTGCTGTGTGTCTCCAGGACTAAGGACTCTCGGTTTCATGTCTAGGAAACTTTTAACAGATATTTGCTTACCTGGGTCGAAGTGTCCATCAGGTGCTACTTTGCCCCTAAACGCGTGCATGCGCTCACGCTCACTTAAGAGCACGGGTCCACAAAACTGTGCTGCAGTGTTCATGTGGAGGTCAGAGGATAACTTGCAGGAGGCAATCTTTCCTTCAACTAAACGGGTATGAATTTGAACTCAAGTCATGAGGCTTGGTGCCAAGTGCTGTTAGCCCATCGAGCCATTTTGCTCATTCACAATTCCTTTTTTTTTTGGGGGGGGGGTTTAAACCTTTATGGCATGTGTATGGGTGTTTTGCCTGCAGGTGAGTTTGTACACAGTGTACATGCATTCCTAGTGGGGGCCAGAAGAGGGTGCCCATCTTCTGGAACTGGGATTACAGATGTTTCTGAGCCACCCGCCATGTGTGTGCTGGAAAGCAAATCCAGGTTCTCTGGAAGAACAGCAGCCAGTGCTCTTAACCACTGAGTCATCTCTCCAGTCCCTGGCCCACACGTCTTACCCACAGGAACTACCATCTCACGCTTGGTGGGCCTAAAACAGCCAAAAAGAGGGCTGGAGGGATGACTTAGAGGTTAAGAGCACTGACTGCTCTTCCAGAGATCCTGAGTTCAATTCCCAGCAACCACATGGTGGCTCACAACCATCTGTAATGGGATCCAATGCCCTCTTCTGGTGTGTCTGAAGACAGCCACAGTGTACTCATATACATAAAATATATCAATTAATTAATTAAAAAATAAAAAAGAGGGGCGGCGATCACCTGAAGAAAGTTTTGAGCCATGAGCTTACCCATTGCAGAGTGGGAGACCCTCAGAAACTTCTAGAAGGAACCAGAACAGAGATAATGTGCCTGCAGCTCGAGCTCGCCTCCTGTTGTAGCTTCAATCACAGAGGCCATGAGTAAGACACCCAATTTTCCTCTTTTGTACAAGAATGAAGAAATTGGGGGTTTGGGGGAGGCTTCCCATCTCTGAGTGTTTTTTTTTTTTCCTTTCCCTTCCCTTATTTTTGAAGGAAGGGTCAAAAATATGCTGTGGCCCAGGCTACCCTAGATCTCTGTGCAGTCCAGGCTGACCCTAAGCTCATGGCAGTCCCCCTGCCTCAGCCTCCCAGCGCCGGAATTACAGGTGTGAGCCACCACGCCTGGCTTGGTCTGGGGATTCTAAAGTGCTGCCTGGGACTGGTGTGTCCTGAATCCTGGACTGGCCCTGGGATGGTCAGCCAGCCAGCGATGCCTCTCGCGAGCTGGAGCAGCATTCGTGTATTAAAAGGCCACTTTTCCAGGAGAAAACGCGGAGGATACATTAAGCTGTCGCCTGTTCTTTGGAAAGTCATTATTAATGGAAAACAATAGATTAATAGTTTTAAAACGCTTGTTCAATAAGTAATTTTTATGGCTCTGGATAGAGCCCATTAAACATTTCCGTGTGTTATTATAAAGAAGTTTTAAGTGTAAAATCATAAAGTCAATAATCAGGGAATTAGTCACAGCAGCCAGCCACAGGCCATTAGTTTTAGGCGCTGTCAGAGACACCTGTGGCTTCGGAGGGAGACTGTGTCTTTTGCTCCGCAGCGCCAGGTGGGGATGCAGAAAACGACGCTGCCTGCTGCCTTCCATAAAGTTGAAGGGACAGCAAGCAGGTGTGAGCAGCGGGATGCGGGCAAATATTTACAAAGTGCCGACGTGAATGGGAGACTAAAGCGGGTCAATTTGCACATCCACGCTTAGACACTTTATTTCCCCAGCGATCTGCCTTTCAGAGCCACAGGCTCGGCCTTGATCTCCGGCTAAAGATAGCCGCGAAGGCTGCGTACTCTTAGAAGGAAAGCATGTCACCAGAGAGAGTCCCCCCACATCCAGGCTTCGAAAGCTGTCTCCTGCAAGGGCATGTTCGGCTCCCGTCAGCTGAGACTTAAAAAAAGAAAAATTACCTCAAAAGCGACGAGAGATAATTATGGAAACAGAAGGAATCTAAAGACGATAATGAAAACTACCCGTAATCCCTCTGCTCGGTGATATTTCTCACCCAATGAATGTTTACTTCTTGAGAGCCTGCTAGATGTGCCAGACCCAGCTTACTCAAGGCGCTAGGAATATGGCAAAGAACAAAACAGATAAATACTCTTGGCGCCACCAGGCCCGCATTTGAGTGGAGGGCAACAAGACCATTGTTAGAGTCACTGTCGTGTTTTTTTCAGCAGGCGAGGTCGTATTGCCTGATGCGGAAAGGCACCATGGGAGAGGGGCGGGGTTTGGAGAGCCATGATGGAGGAGGCTCTGCTGGCACAGACCTCGTTGACAAGGGGGCTTTACTTTTAAAGACTTAAGAGCGGTGGACCTAGCCAAGCAGGTATCTAGAAAGAGCTCTGAGAGAAGACTCAGCCAGTGGAAAGGCCTCGAGTGCACCCACGACGTGTTAGAAGTAGCAGGAAGGCCTGTGTGGCTAAGGCAGAGGGAGGGCAGTCAGAGGTTATGCGCACCTCCATGACTCTCTCTGAGTGGAGAGTGGAGCGATCTGGCACAGGCGTGAGTGGGACTCCATGAGTGGCTGGGGTCGGGGGTCGGGGGTCGGGGCAGGGAAGTACACTACAGTGGACGGAAGGAAGTAAGAGACAGCTTCTGCAACCCAGGCTGGTCCAGAGCTGACAAGTGGCCGGGAGGGGAGCAGTCTGTAGTATGTCTGGCAGAACCAACAGGCTTCTGTTGGTGTCCGCCTTCCGCAACTCTGTCTTTATCGTTTTCTGGCGCTCCAGGGCAGAGCAGCCTTGGGCCTTTGTCTGGGTGTTGGACACTCCTTACCTCGCCTCCACTTTTGTCCCATGGTTCTGTCTGTTTCTGTCATAGGCACCAAGAGGTCCCCCAAACACCTGGATTCTCTTCTTCCCAAATGTGGTTACCTTTTGCATCCTGCTCATGAGGGAGGCTACATCTTCCGTGCACTGTACTCTGGCTGCTTTGTACAGAAAGAGGTGGGTTTGAAAAGCAACTTATTTGCTGTGCTGGGGTCAGAAGTCAGGGCCTCACCGATGCTAGGATGTCGGGCAAAAGTATACATCCACTTAGTTACTTAGCCAGCTCCCTCTGTTGTTGTTTTGACACAGAGTCTCCCTATAAACCCAGAGCTGGCCTGGGTTTATTAGCTGGACACATGAGGCTGGCCTCAAACTCACAGAGATCTGCCTGCCCCTGCCTCTCAAGTGCTGGGACTAAAGGTATATACCACTGCCTCTAGTTCTGTCCCCCGACCCCCACCCCCAGGTTTTTCTGTGTAACAGAGACCTGGCTGTCTTAGAACTCAATATATAGGGCTGGAGAGATGGCTCAGTGGTCAGGAGCAATGACTGCTCTTCCTAGAGGTCCCGAGTTCAATTCCCAGCAACCACATGGTGGCTCGCAACCCTCTGTAGTGGGATCTGATGTCCTCTTCTGGTGTATCTGGATACATAGAATAAATAAATCTTAAGAAAGAAAGGAAGGGGGCTGGAGAGATGGCTCAGTGGTTAAGAGCACCGACTGCTCTTCCTGAGGTCCTGAGTTCAAATCCCAGCAACCACATGGTGGCTCACAGCCATCTGTAATGAGATCTGATGCCCTCTTCTGGTGTGTCTGAAGGCAGCTACAGTGTACTCATAGAATAAAATAAAATCTTAAAAAAAAAAATTAAAAAAAAAAAAAGAAAGAAAGGAAGAATGTTTTAGAACTCAATCTATAGACCAAGCTGGCCTGACATGTTGAAACTCTACTGTAGAAATGGCCCTAGGTTGTTTGCTGTGCCTCAACTGCTCAGCTATAAATTGGGACCAAGGGATTTTTTTACCGGAGTCAAAGGAAACAGGCCACAGATACTTGTATGTTGTCAGAGATGATGGCATACAAGCCTCTTTACGGGCAATCTTCCTGAAAGGTATAGCAGTCCCCAGCCCCAGGGGCTTCCCTTGTGGGGGATGAACTGTCACAGGCCAGAATCTCCCAAGGTTGGTTCCCAGTCCCTGAGATCCTTCCACTGCTTCTTCGCTCTTCCAGGAGACAGGCTTCCAGGAGGCCTGCATTAATCACGCCCACTGCTGAATAAAGGCCGACCTATAATTGTGGCTTATTTTCTTCTTCTTCTTTTTTTTTTTTTGGTTCTTTTTTTCGGAGCTGGGGACCGAACCCAGGCATTTTCTTCTTTTATTTGCGCGTGTGAATTTTTGCCTGGCTCCCAGAAAGCAGATTACAGGTTGGAAATCAGAATGTTTGGAAGAGGGGCGGAAAGGTTGAAGGAGAGCAATCGCTTCGTAATGAAGTGTCCCATGATCGTGGCAAGGTTGGGTGAGCAGAGCGTCTCCTGCCATCCCTCATTCATCCAGGTAACAGCCCTGGGAAGGCCTGGGAGGGCCCCCCTGAGGTGGCGGTGGGGCATTCAGGACTCTGGCTTCCCTTCAAAGGCCCAGGTTGTGGTTCCTGAGCCTTGGGACGTAGCCCAGCAAAGCAGACAACTAGAGGCATGGGATAGGACCGTTCTTTGTGCGTCCTTGTAATGTTGACTGGGAGCCACCTTCCCCCAGTCTTTTGAGCAGTGAGGCCTGTGTCAGGATAAGGGGCGGGGTGAGTGATCAAGTCTCTGAGGCTGTGTTCTTCATGCCAGCATCAAACCAGTATTTGTGTTTCTCTCCTTGGATTAAGGAATGTTGCTGACTCGGTCCTCCCCCTCCCGTCCCCCAGCCCCCAGCCCCCACCCCCATGTGTGTACAAGTGTGTGTTCATATGTATGGGTTTCCCAAGGACTGTGGGAGTCAGAGGCCAACCTCAGGTATCAGGTCTCACCCTTCACTTGGTCGGAGACAGGGCCTCTCACTTGTAGTAACTCCGTGTGTCAGGCCTTCAAACTTCTGGGGAGTCTCTGGGCTCTACATCCTACCTTGCTGGAGGAATGTTGAGATTACAGATCCCAGCTACTGCGTCTGGCTCTATGTGGGTTCTGGCGATTCAATTCAGGTCCTTACATTTAAAAAAAAAAAAAAAGACTTATTTATTGAGTTCATACATATGTGCATGCTGTCTTCATGCACACCAGAGGAGGGCATCAGATCCCGTTACAGAGGGTTGTGAGTCACCATGTGGTTGCTGGGAATTGAACTCAGGACCTCTGGAAGAGCAGTCAGTGCTCTTAACCACTGAGCCATCTCTCCAGCCCCAAGATCTTTACATTTTTTTAAGGCAAGTGCCTTATGCACAGAACAGTTTCCCCGGCTTTGGGTCCTCTTTGTTAACCTAGGTCACGTTAAAGATTTGTAGACATCGGGATGGCGGTATGCACGGACGGTCTCAGGTTCCATCCCCAGCAGTGAGGAGCAATGGATTTCAGATGTAACATCCCAGTTGGAGGGAACACAGGCCTATGGCATATTCCAGCTGTCTGCTGTCATTGCCTGGTAGCATCTTTGAGCTCCAGGTTCTCTACAGCTTTGGAACAGAGAAAGACTAGGCTGGGGGGGGGGGGGGGGATGGGGAAGGTTGCAAACCCACAGCAGAAACGAGTGTGCCAGACAGAGAGAGGAGGAAGGAATTGAACTCAAGCTTTCATTTCCTCAGAGCAGCTTCTCTTCCCACCCACCCTGCTGTGTGAGGTGTGAACGTTGCTGCTTTCTGGTTTATTATTTTGGCGCTAAGGACGGAGCTCAGGACTTGGCATCTGCTAGGCAAATGCTCCACCAATCAATCATGCCCTTGCCCCTGCTTTGCTAACACTGTGACCCAGCTCACAGTAGACAGGAGGTGCTGTCTACAGCCCCATTTTACAGAGTGGACAAGTAGGCAAAGAAGTGAGAGTGGCTGAGGTCCCATAGCAGGTAGTGGCAGAACGGGGCTCTGAGCCTGAAACATGATGGCCCTTGGCAAGAACTAGAACCAGCTTTTCAATGAGCAGCTGCTCAAGCTAGCTAGAATTTTCAGCTTTTAGAGAGAAACAGGAAACCTCTAATTGTCTGTAAAATTGTGACCCGTCCAGCAGGTCCAGTTATTCAGGGTCCCAAAGAGGCGCTACCTGAGGGTCAAGGGAGGGAGAAAAGGAGACCAAGCAAGGTTCTGTTGTCAAGATCTTGTTTATTGAGAGGAATGTACAGCATTTAAAGCTCTGAAGCAGGAATTGAAGCAGGAACTGAAGCTTAGGGCGGGGGAGTACTGGGAAGTGCCCAAGGACATAAGGTAAATCATTAAACTGCAAGATATTCTCCTTACACTCTGAGGCAACAGTCTTCCGGGGACAAGTTCTTTGAAAAGGTCGAGCCCTTCTCAGGAATCTGCTCAGGGCAGGGCACTAGCTTCGCTCAGGCTGAAACATCCTGTGATCGTTCCCTGAATCTTCCTCGGAGAGGCTTTTGTCCAACAATCTCATAATCTTACAGCAGCCATCTTAGGGGTGAACATCTGTGGCCATACAGCCCAGAGTCACGTAGCCACCTTGAGCTATACAGTCACAAGGTGGCCAGGCCCAAATCCAATATGGCTCCCTACAAAATTACATCATAAAAAGCTGACCGGGAACGTAGCCCAGTGCTTGCCTGGCTTGTGTAGGCCCTGGACTCCTCAGCAAGGGAAGACTGTTCACGCTAGTCGCTGAGCGGTGAGCAGTTGCTCACTTAGTTTGCTACCAGGGTCTCATGTCTCTCAGGCTGGCCTCAAACTCACTACGCAGCAGAAGATTGAACTTCGATTCTCTTGACTCCCTCTCCCGAGTGCCAGAATCGCCGGTGTGACCCCGGACCTGGCTTATGCGGTGGTAGGGATTAATTTTCGGCCCCACGCGTCCTGAGAGAACACGACCCACTGAACCACATTCAGCATCCAAGAGTCTTAACTTACATTTTGTAAATACCGCACGGCCAAACAGGATGGTGGATTTAGATCAGGGTTTGATGGCGCACTTCTGGAACACCACACTCGGGAGGCTAAGGCAAGAGGATTGTACTTTTGAACTCAGTATGGGGTACAGGGAAAGAGCCTTCCCGAAAGTGGGTAAACCCGAGCTTGGTTCTTGGAACCTGAATGAATAGTGGAAGGAGAGACATGACTCCTGAGAGATGTCCTCTGACCAACCACCACACCACGACACGCTCAATAAATAAATAAATAAATAAATAAATAAATAAATAATAACCCAAACATCCAAAACCCCAGATGCCCAATTTTGCCTGATGACACGAGGAAAGAGGAGAGGAGGGGAGGTCAGAGGGAAAGTCCTGCTAATGACAACTACCTCCATTTAAGAAGCATCCGGATACACGTGCCAAATGCCAGGCTCTCCGCTGGTGCCAAATGAGCAGATCTGAATGGACGTTAACCTTGTCTGCAGAGGGGGTGTACCGTTCCACTCTCATCTGCTCTGGGCTTTGAGGTGAGAGTGCTGAGAGGCAGTAAGAGCTGAGCAGAGGGGCTGGGGATTTAGCTCAGTGGTAGAGCGCTTGCCTAGGAAGCGCAAGGCCCTGGGTTCGGTCCCCAGGAAAAAAGAACCAAAAAAACAACCAAAAAAAAAAAAAAAAAAAAAAAAGAGCTGAGCAGAGGCTGGCACCCCGAATCTGTCCCTGCTCCCTGCAATCTTGTCTCTGGACATCTCGGCTGCTCACCTTTAAGAGGCAGTGCCTGAAGCAGAGGGGTGTTTAGGTCCCACTGTGGTCATGTCACTCAGGGCGTTGCTGTTCTTAAAAGTCACAGGCCTAGGGGTTGGGGATTTAGCTCAGTGGTAGAGCACTTGCCTAGAAAGAGCAAGGCCCTGGGTTCAGTCCTCAGTTCCGGAAGAAAAAAAAAAAAAGATTAAAAAAAAAAAAAAAGTCACAGGCCTTATCTTAAAGATCCCTCAGCATAGTCCGGGGCTGGTCGTTTCTTTTTACACTGGCCTGGAATTCTAGGAGCGGCCACCAGGGGGACAAGGTTGCCCGTGTCGTGCAACAGTGGACAGAAACCTAAGGAAGGCAGAGCTAGCAGCCAGCCAAACACCCCCTTTGTCCCTTTTGACCTGCCCAGATCCTCAGCGTCCTTCCCCAGTGTAGACGTTGGAGCCTACAGGACTCTCATCCCCCCTTGGGTAGAGTCGCGGAGAACCCGCTGCACCGGACCAATGGGTCTCTGGTGCCTCGGGCTCCTCCGTTTCCCCTCCCCCGTCGTAGAGCCTCACCACCTCATCGAATTGACTGATTCATTCCTGGTGACTCCTGCAGCCGCTTCCATGGCTGCACCTTGAACTTGCATTAAGTTTTAATTAAAGCCGTTACACCAGCCTTGCCCTTGGCTAAATGCAGCCGTGGGCACAGGGCACATAGATATTTAATACTCTGCCTCTCCCTGCTGATGGCACAGGGTGCCCAAGGGTGTACCCGAGCTATGCCCTGCACACAGCGATCTGCGAGCTTGCTTAAGTGTGCCCACAAGCCCCGAGCGGGAGGCTGCGCAATAACTATTCATTGCCCTGGGTTAAGTGTACCCAGGGGCACCTGTAAACTCCACGCGGTGATTAGCGATTGCTCCCAGGGAAGACTACCCGAGGTCCTGCTGAATGTCCGCCGGCCCTAAATATAGTCTGCTCCTGGCCACTTAAAGGACGTGGTGGGTTTGGACTGTGCGCTCGATCCCACTCTCTTTTGTTTCTTTACACAAAACTGCTCCCTCCGTGGAAAAGCCCAGCCCCCAGGGCCGCCCCGTTGCAGTAGTACCCGGGTGTAGAGACAGGAGGAAGGCTTTGGTGGCTGACCTGGGAAATGTGGAATCCCTTTGCCGTCTCGCCAAACCTCAGATGTCTTCCCCATTCCTCCCTTTCCGCTCCGACTGAAGTCAGTATACTCCCAAGGTGCAGAAATTACAGGTTCCTCGTGGGCTTGCTGAGCCCGTGGGCAATGGTGGGTGCGGGGCCGGCGGGTACCTCTGAGGTCAGGGGCAGCACAACTCAGGCACTGACAAGGCTGAGAGGATGGGGGGTATCCCCAACCCTGTCCACCTGTCTCCGGGCCTGGAAGAATGGATTCTGTACGTGAGGTGGAAAGGGATGCAGCCTTAGGTGGGAGAGTCGTGATGGCCCTTTAGTCTTTTTGGACTCAGTGTCCTTAACTTTTACAGGAGGAGAGGAGGAGGGAGTCACTCTCTGTTAGCTTTGGTCCTGTCCTGTGCCACAAGCTCCCCCACACATGCTTACAGCAAAGATAAAGGGAGTGGAGAGTGGGGAAGAGGAGAGCTGTGAGACGCTCAGGGGCTAAAGGCACTCCCACCTCAGCCTGACAACCTGAGTTCCCTGTCCAGGACCCACGAGGTGGAAAGAAAACAGCTGACTCCCCTAAGTGGTTCACGGACCCCCTCCATGCACACCGAGGCAGGCAGGTGCGTGCCCCGCCCCCACACTGACATGATCAATACATAAATAATGTAGTGAAGGCTGTGTGGATAAGAGGACAGCTGGGCTCAGGCAGGTCCCTTGGCCACACCTCGAGGCTCAGGTGCAGAGAGAGACCAGCTGTCCAGGATTGCCTTATTTTAGCATTGAAAGTTCTTCGTTGGGGGAAACCAGAGATGACTGGGCATTCAGAGCGTCGTGCCAAGGGCGAGCACACCCTTCTATCTTTGCTCCTTCTCGGAGTCCGCAGGAAAAGAAGAGTGAGGAAGAAATGGGGGCCTTGGGGGTAAGATGAGGCAGGAGGACCTGAAAGAGGTTTGGGATCCACCCGATGTCTTGAACAGCGGGGCCATGCTATGTATACACACACACACACACACACACACACACACACACACACACACAGCCTCTACCTTGCCAGCTGTGCTCTGTGCTCCAGCTGCCCTGATGGCCTGCCTGGCCCAGGGCAGCAGCTGAGGTGACATTTCCCTGGATCTGTTGACACTTGAGTCCCAGAACATAAACGATTTTCTTGTCTTAATGAGTAAACAATGGGGCAGCCCGGCTGCTCTCCCGCTGGACTCCTGCTGAGGTAATTGCCCAGGCAAAGTCTCACTCACCGTTGCCCACCGCTTGCAGATGTTCCTTCCTCTGTGTTCTGCAGGTCTCTAGGCCCTGGCCTCCGAGGAGCGATGGTGGACAGGTAGGTGTGGTGAGGGCATTGTTCTGGAGGTTTCTGCTAGGCTCTGAGGCAGGAGGCTGTCACTTCCATGATCCTTTTGTGGAGAGTGTTCGTGGACAGTGTGACCTTCGTGGGTCTGGGTCTTGGCCCCCCTCCTGGTACCCTCCGTGCGGAAGTCTGAAGCTGTTTGGAAAATACCTGGTGGGATTCTGCTGGGGTAGGAAGCCTCTGGGTTTTGCTGTGCCTAGATTCTCTCTGAAAGGTCCCCAGTGGCAGGAGCTGGCTCCTTTGCAAAGCTACCCATTCCTGTGGTACACAGTCTCTATTTCCCTCTCTCTCTCACTCCCCTCCTCTTACCCCCCCCCCCTTTTTGAGCTAGAATTTTCACTAGGTACCTACCTAGTGACTGGCCTGAAATTTTCTCTGTAGACCAGGCTGGCCTTGATCTTACAGAGATCTACCTGCCTCTGCTTCCTGAATACTCGCATCAGAGGTACATGCTACAATGCTCAGACCTTCCTCTTTCTTTTCTTTTCTCTTCTTTTCTTTTCTTTTTTCCTTTCAAGATATGGTCTCAAGTAGCCCAGTCTGGCCTTGAATTCACTAAGTAGCTGAGGACGACTTTAAGTTTCAGTCTTCCTATCTCTTCTGCTGAGTGCCCAAGAGGGAATTGAGTCTCTCCTGCATGTGTCTAGGTGGCTGAACTCAGGACATTAGAACTTGGCAGCAAGTGTTTTTACCCACTGAAGCATCTTGCTGTCCCCCCACCCACTGAATGCGTGTGTACCACCACGACTGGTTTTTTTTCTTTACCAGATCAGAGGAATCAAACCCAGGGAGTGCTAGACAACCATTCTACCATTTAAGCTATGCTCGGTCCCCCAAACCCATCCAGTTTCTGTTGTTCTGAGACAAGGTTTTACTATACAGCCCAAACTGTTACTTCACTCATGGAAAGCCTCTCTCCTTACTCTCCCAAGCGTTGGGAATATAGGCACGAGTCACCGTGACACCAGGCACAGGCTCTTCCTCCCAGTCTTAGGCATTCCCACAGCCACGTGGGGTGGGCCAGCCCCTCTTCCCCTCGAACCCCTCTGAGTCTCTGCATGCCTTCATTCTGAAGTCTTCCCCGACAGCCCTGGCCTGCAGTGCGGTTCCTCCTTGCACCTCTTTCATCACCAGGCACCCATCTTTATTCAAAACACCAAGTGCCAGCCTCCCACTGCAGGGTGGCAGCGAGGGCCCAGGACAATAGGGTGCCCAACACGTTGGCCTGGACAGAACATAAGCTGAGAGGCTGGCCCTGCTCTTTGAAACATTGTTTCTTCGTGCTCTGAGCATCCCTGTAAGAGGTCTGCTCCCCTGAAACATAAGGGTATCAGTGTTTCTAAGTAGCTGCCATCCTGATCTCTCCGTGACTCTATTATCCTCCTGAGTGTCCTCCAAGTACCCATTCTCCTTGGCCCCGAGTGACCACGTCTCTCTGGTCAGCTGCATTGTGACTTTGCCTTATCTCTTCAGACGCCGTGGCTGCTGTCCCTTCGAGGGGAGCTGGTGGCTTCTCTGGAGGACGCTAGCTTGATAGGATTAGAGGTGGATATTGGCGCCACCATGGTCACCATCCGAAGCCCAAGACAAGAATTTCTTCAGAGGCTGGAGGTCAGTGGTGGACGGGAGGCTTGAGGGAGGGCTCTGCAGCCTGGCACCCCAGGGAACACTTTGTTACCCTGAAGTGCCAATTCACATGTCCACCTGTGAGACTGGACAGATTTAGGCAGGCGGCTTCGAAAATTGGGCCCCATTAGCGTAAAGTGCACCGCTAGGCAGATGAGGGGCTCCGGCAATCATGTATTCAGCGAGTCCTGATCATGGTGGCAGGAGCATAATTACCATCTCTTTAAATAGCCCAAAGTTGCCGTGTAAGAGAAGACGGCTCACATGACATTTGCTCCGAGCTTGCTTCCTGCTAAAAATATCCTGGCTAAATAATATTTCCTGGTTGCACCGGAGCAACAGGCCCTGGCCTGGAGTCTGACTCTTGGGTCTTTGTTCAGGGATGAGGTGGAAGGTGGGGTGGGTAGGAGGGGCACTTATGGAGGGAATGAGCCTCTGGAAGGAACAGTGGCCACAGGGGGGACCTTCCTGCTTCCCCAGGTGTGGAACACCTCCCTGGAGCTCCTGCCATTGTGGCTGGTGAGCGGTTCCTATGCCTACTCCTTCGAGGCCGCGTGCCCACTGGGTAAGACCCAGGGGTGTCCCGAATGCCCACCTCTCTGGCCTAAGCACCGCACCGTCTGTCACTTCTGTTTTCTCTCCTCTGCTAACCACTTTGCCCCCCAACCCCGCCACCCCAGTCTGCCTCCCCTTTTCTTATCCCCAACTGCTGGGCTGGGAGGAGTTTGGAGGGATGTCTGAGTGGTGTGTGGATTGTGACTGTGACCGTGGACCGTTCTATCTACTGAGGGCTGCCGACTTGGGATCTGGGAACGTCTGGGGACTCCTGGCAGGCTCTAAGGATGTTGAGGGCAAAGATGGGAAAGGGTCTGTAGTCTTAGTCTGCAAGGCTTAGAGGTGGTACCCTCCCTTCCCGTGCATTGAGATACCCACGCTTCTGCATTGCCAGGAGGCCAGGACTCTGGACGTACTCTGCTGGCCTCCAGGGGATTTAAATTCTAAAGATCTCGCTGTGCAAAGTTAGACGCACCAAAGGCTTTGTCCTGGGTGGGTAGATGAGAGATGAGGAACCCTGCAGGTTTGATTAGAATTTCATCATGAAATAAGATTCAGAATGAGAACTCTGGGGAGTTTGGGGGCCTTGGGGGGTGTCCTTTGCCAAATCCCTATACATCTCCCGCCCTGTTGGTATTATTTGAAATATCTTTATTTGGAGACAAATGCTTTCATTTAGCAACTGCAGAGCTGGCTCAGAATGTCCCCGTGAGAGGGCTGACACAACAAAACTCTCGCTAAAGTGTAAACAACTGATGAGCTGGGCTTCCTAACAGCGACTTGTAATGGAAGGAGCACCAGGCAGGCTCATGGGACATGGTGTTGGCAGAGGAAGCCATCCTGCCCCTGGCACCTGCTTTTCCACCGACCTTCCCAAATGACAGCATCCTCGGGGAGCTGGGCAGGGTGACCTTTCTGTCCCCTCTCCTTTCTGTCCACACAGGCATGGTCTTGGGACTAAGTCCCAGTGTTGAAGTCAACTGAGTAATGTGTGGGGCTGGTCATGGCCATGCTAAGGTCTCTGTGTGCCTGTAACTCATTTTCTGGGTCTCATGTCCTTCCAGTGTCTTTCCAGCCAGGGTCAGAGATCTCAGTTCACATCCCCAAGCAGAGACTGGGTCTGGTCAAAAGAGGCTCCCTCGTTGAAGAGTCTCTGAGTCCCAGATTCCTTCAGGTGCAGCAGTCTGACACCTTCACGGTGGCCGAGGACAGGGACTTTGTGGTTGTCAGCATGCCAGCAACACTGCTGCTTCGGGACCAGGTCAGTGTCCTGAGGGTACCACCATGCTATTCCCTCCGAGGCCTCCTGCTCGGGCTACAGTTAGAGCCAGAAGTCAGAAATCAGAGAGCAGGTCTTTGGGAATGACTGGGAGGTGCCTCTCCGTTCAGATCCTGGAGGTTCAGCTTGGTTTTGAAGGTGGCCCCAGCGGGGACAGCCATAGGGCATGGGTACCTCTTGTCATATGTAACCAATGTCCTGTTGCCCTACAGCCGTGCCAAGAGGTCAGAGAATCCCCAGGGACACAAGCTTTCTACAGGGTGGACCTGAGCCTGGACTTCGCAGAGATGGACTCTCCAGTGCACTGGACCGTAGAGAACTTTTTCCAGTGTGCGGGTAAGTGAGGAACCCTGAAAGCATGGCTGCCAATGACAAGCACATGCCACACAAGGTCGCACTTCCTGGCCTGGGTTCATTCTCCTGTGACAGATTTTCATTCTCTGGATGGGAGAGCTGCCACGTCCAGGCAACTCAGTGATGCTGTTAGGCTGCTGGCTGCTGGCTGAGATACCGAGAGGCCTGGGTACCGAGTAGGGAAAAGGTGCCTGGCTGTGGGTAGAGACAGAGGTGGGAGTGTAGCAACTGTCCAGCTTAGCCTTGGGTTAGAGTGCGTGCGTTCACGCGCCTGTGCAGATGTGTGCGCGTGTTCATGTGCATGCGCGCGCGTGTGTGTGTGCGTGTGTGTGTGCATGTTCATGTGCATGTGTGTGTGCGTGTGTGTATGTGTATGTGTGTGTGCATGTTCATGTGCATGTGTGTGTGCGTGTATGTGCATGTTCATGTGTGCATGTGCATGTGTGTATGTGTGTACATGTTCATGTGCATGTGTGTGTGCATGTATGTGCATGTTCATGTGTGCATGTGCATGTGTGTATGTGTGTGTGCATGTTCATGTGTGTGTGCATGTTCATGTGTGTACGCGTGTGTGTGCATGTTCATGTGTGCATGTGCGTGTGTGTCTGCGTGCACGCGCGCGCGTGTGTGTGTGTGTGTGTGCACGTATATGGAAGCCAAAGGTTAGCATCCATTGTCTACCTTGCTCACTCAACTTGGTTTTTTCCTTTGAGACAAAGTCTCTCACTGAACCTGGAGTTTACATATTCAGCAAGTCTGGTCAGTTCGCAAACTTTAAGCCTCCTCCTGCCTCTGCCTGCTGAGCTGAGTGCTGGGGACTATGGGAACATGCTGCAGTGTGGAGCTTTCAAAAACATTTTTGTGTGGGTTTTTGTTTGTTTGTTTCTTTTCTTTTCTTTTCTTTCTTTTTTCTTTCTTTCTTTTTTTGAGACAGGGTCTCTCGGTGTAGCCCTGGCCATCGTGGATCTCATTCTGTAGACCAGGGTGGCCTGGAACTCAGAGATTGTCCTGCCTCTGCCTCGGGAGCACTGGGATAAAAGGCTGTGCCACCACAGCCCAGCTTTTTAAAAACATTTATCTGTATAGGTGTTTTGCTTGCATATATGTCTATGCACCATATGTGTACCTGGTGCGCACAAAAACCAGAAGGGGATTTCTGACCCCCTGGAACTGGAGTTCCAGACAGTTTCGAGCTACCATGGGGGTGCTAGAGCGGTCTCTTCACGCCACAGCTTTTTTTCTTTGCGACAAGGGATCTAGAGATCTGAACTCGGGTCCTTGTACTCTGTGTGGCAACCACTTTACCCACTGGCCTTTCTTCTATTCTGATTCAGGGTCTTAGTGTGTAGCTTTGGTTGGCCTTAAACGTCCTCTGCCACCCTGG